>NC_092158.1:89384625-89389625 GCF_045791955.1 Oncorhynchus clarkii lewisi
TACATGGTTGGCCTCGGTTTCACTACATTCTGAAGCTATGAGACACACAGGATTAACCATACAAATAGAATTACTAGATTGGGTAATTAGCCTCTCAGTTGAGGGTACCTGTTCTAATAATACTATTTCTATGGGGTTCACCCCCTACATTGAGCCCTTTTAAACTCCGACAATGGATGTTTGATCTCATCCATTTGGTTTGAAGATTCAATGCAGATGTTTTAATCTCGATGTCTAATCATTTCTGGGTAACAATTAAGTATTTAATAGCTTCTTAGCAAAGAGCAATTTCACAAGCAAGAATTTTGCTCGGGCTGTGTGGGAGTGTTTTGAGTTGGGAGGGGAAAACTAACTGTTATTGGCTGAGGTTTTGAACTGTCTTTTCTTATTGGTCTATTAACTCATTTACCCCATAGTGATGTCACCATGGAAGGCCAAAACTCCCTCCCACCAAACAGGCTGCTTTTTCAGGTGGTCTTTTCAAATGGCTCTTGTGCTAAAAGAGCATTCTAATTATTTTAACAATTTCACAGTATTTTTCCAACCTGTGTGGAAATATATATAAAACACAGGAAAAACTCAAATAAATGAACTGCACTGGGTCTTTTAATAAAGTTCTGTTAAATGAAGGATTTGAAAGACGCTACACACACACAGCTAGAGGGACTCGGCCAGCTACAGTCTGCAGGGGACTAGGCCAGCTACAGTCTGCGGGGGACTAGGCCAGCTACAGTCTGCGGGGGACTAGGCCAGCTACAGTCTGCGGGGGACTAGGCCAGCTACAGTCTGCGGGGGACTAGGCCAGCTACAGTCTGCGGGGGACTCGGCCAGCTACAGTCTGCGGGGGACTCGGCCAGCTACAGTCTGCGGGGGACTCGGCCAGCTACAGTCTGCGGGGGACTCGGCCAGCTACAGTCTGCGGGGGACTCGGCCAGCTACAGTCTGCGGGGGACTCGGCCAGCTACAGTCTGCGGGGGACTAGGCCAGCTGCAGTCTGCGGGGGACTAGGCCAGCTGCAGTCTGCGGGGGACTAGGCCAGCTGCAGTCTGCGGGGGACTAGGCCAGCTGCAGTCTGCGGGGGACTAGGCCAGCTGCAGTCTGCGGGGGACTAGGCCAGCTGCAGTCTGCGGGGGACTAGGCCAGCTGCAGTCTGCGGGGGACTAGGCCAGCTGCAGTCTGCGGGGGACTAGGCCAGCTACAGTCTGCGGGGGACTAGGCCAGCTACAGTCTGCGGGGGACTAGGCCAGCTACAGTCTGCGGGGGACTAGGCCAGCTACAGTCTGCGGGGGACTAGGCCAGCTACAGTCTGCGGGGGACTAGGCCAGCTACAGTCTGCGGGGGACTCGGCCAGCTACAGTCTGCGGGGGACTCGGCCAGCTGCAGTCTGCGGGGGACTCGGCCAGCTGCAGTCTGCGGGGGACTCGGCCAGCTGCAGTCTGCGGGGGACTCGGCCAGCTGCAGTCTGCGGGGGACTAGGCCAGCTGCAGTCTGCGGGGGACTAGGCCAGCTGCAGTCTGCGGGGGACTAGGCCAGCTGCAGTCTGCGGGGGACTAGGCCAGCTGCAGTCTGCGGGGGACTAGGCCAGCTGCAGTCTGCGGGGGACTAGGCCAGCTGCAGTCTGCGGGGGACTAGGCCAGCTACAGTCTGCGGGGGACTAGGCCAGCTACAGTCTGCGGGGGACTAGGCCAGCTACAGTCTGCGGGGGACTAGGCCAGCTACAGTCTGCGGGGGACTAGGCCAGCTACAGTCTGCGGGGGACTAGGCCAGCTACAGTCTGCGGGGGACTAGGCCAGCTACAGTCTGCGGGGGACTCGGCCAGCTACAGTCTGCGGGGGACTCGGCCAGCTACAGTCTGCGGGGGACTCGGCCAGCTACAGTCTGCGGGGGACTAGGCCAGCTACAGTCTGCGGGGGACTAGGCCAGCTACAGTCTGCGGGGGACTAGGCCAGCTACAGTCTGCGGGGGACTAGGCCAGCTACAGCTCCACCTCAGTCCTCACATTCCAGGTCGACTAGTCAGAATACAACACAACTAGCAGACGCCTTGTTTCCCTCTTCACCAACTCCCATGACATTCTCTGTTTACTTTACCATCAGGGTCTAATCATGGAGGAATCAGCACACTGTTATGTACTGTGGGAAATCAGGGCTCAAGTACCGTAGCCTACCTAGTGGTTGGAGGGAGTAGCACGTAATCAACATCTAACATCCCTCAGTAATTACCAACCAGACCTGGGTTCAAATAATATTTGTTTTCTTTCAGTGTAGGATTGAGCCTACCTGATGTGATAGGACCAATGGAATAGTCCCAAAGTGAAAGTGTCCTTCGGGAACTGGAACAAACAGGCTCAATAAAACGTTTCAAGTCATTTGAAAGAAAACAAATACTATTTGACACCTTAAGTAGCATCTAACGGTGATTACCTTGGTAATGAAGAACACACACACACTGTAATGAGGATGACACAGGGGAAATTAGGCATAAAAAGTGATTTAGCGTAATTGTTTTTTTTTAGGTTAATGGATAGGATGCAGCTACAGAGCCTTCAGAAAGTATTCACACCCCTTTACCCAGATCTTGTTGTGTTACAGCCTGAATTTAAAATGGATTCCATTTAGTTTGTGTGTCACTGATCCATACCTAATACTTCATCATGTCAAAGTGGAATTTTGTTTGTAGAACATTTCTGAAATTCATTAAAAAAGCTGAAATGTATTCAACCCCTTTATGGCCAGCCTAGAGTTACAATGTGCTTAACAAATCACATGAGTTGTATGGACTCACTCTGTTTTCAATAATAGTGGTTAACATGATTTTTGAATGACTATCATTCTCTGTACCCTACATATACAATTATCTGTGAGGTCCCTCAATTGAGGAGTGAATTTCAAGCACGGATTCAACCACAAAGACCAGGGAGGTTTTTTAAAAGCCTCGCAAAGAAGTGCACCGAATATCCCTTTGAGCCCGGTGAAGTTATTAATGACACTTTGGATGATGTAGCAATACACCCAGTCATTACAAAGATACAGGCGTCCTTCCTCCCTCAGTTGCCGGGGAGGAAGCTGCCCAGGGACTTCCCTATGAGGCCAATGGTGATTTTAATGGTTAGACTTTAATGGTTGTGCTATTAGAACAGAGGATGGATAAACATTGTAGTTACTCCACAATATTAACCTAAATGACAGTGAAAAGGAAGACTGTACAGATAAAATATATTGCTAAACATGCATCCTGTTTGCAACAAGGCACTTAATTTCTTGGCCACATTTTTGCAGTATTACTTAACTTTTTGTCCTGAATACAAAGTGTTATGTTTGGGGCAAATCCAACACATCACTGAGTACCGCTTCATATTTTCAAGCATGTTGGTGGGTGCATCATGTTATGGGTATGCTTGTCATTGGAAGGGCTCGGGAGTTTTTTAGGATAACAAGAAACTGAATGCAGCTAAGCACAGGCAAAACCTGGTTGTCGTCTTTCCAACAGACACAAGGAGTTGAAATTCACTTTTCAGCAGGACAAAAACCTAAAAGACAAAGACAAATCTACACTGGAATGGCTTACCAAGATGACATTGCATGTTCGTGAGTGGCCTAGTTCAATTTTTGATTCAAATTGACTTGATCCATACATACTATGGCAAGACTTGTTCAGAGCTCCAATCGTTGATGGGGACGACCAATCAGCTGCTTAGAATCCAGGAAGCCATTTCTTGAAATACACACATACAAACACATACCCAAACGACACAGAAAATGGGGAACGTAACAAGCCCACCCCAAAACCTGCAAACTCCCAGTTTGCAACAACAAAAACCAACACGCATCCCCAGTTACTAAACCTGTGATAGAGCGTCGGCAACCCCAGTTACTAAACCCGTGATAGAGCGTCGGCAACCCCAGTTACTAAACCCGTGATAGAGCGTCGGCAACCACAGTTACTAAACCCGTGATAGAGCGTCGGCAACCACAGTTACTAAACCCGTGATAGAGCGTCGGCAACCACAGTTACTAAACCCGTGATAGAGCGTCGGCAACCACAGTTACTAAACCCGTGATAGAGCGTCGGCAACCACAGTTACTAAACCCGTGATAGAGCGTCGGCAACCACAGTTACTAAACCCGTGATAGAGCGTCGGCAACCACAGTTACTAAACCCGTGATAGAGCGTCGGCAACCACATTTGCCGAACCCGTCACATCGTGAATCTTATATTCTTCAAAAAACTAGCAATAGCAAGGCTAGCAATAAAGCCAGCGTCTCTGGTTCAATGGTGGAGTACCTTGACTGACACGAGTTGAACTTACGGGAGAAGAAACTGACGGGCCGATCCACTCCGTCTTCATCTTCCTGCAAGAGAACCGCACCCACCCCCACTATACTAGCATCTACCTCCGATCCACTCCCTCTTCATCTTCCTGTAAGAGAACTGCACCCACCCCCACTATACTAGCATCTACCTCCAACTTAAAAGGTTTTTCAAAGTTGGGGGCGGCAAGCACTGGGGCACTACAAAGTAGCACTTTAGCGGACTCAAAAGCATAGTTACAGTCCTTGGACCACTTAAATGGTACCTTGGGACTAAGCAGAGATGAAAGGGGAGCTACTACCGTTGAGAAATTCTTACAGAATGTACGATAGTACCCTTCCATCCTCAGGAATCTGCGCAACTGTCTGCGAGTCGTGGGAGCAGGAAAAGCAACAATTGCTTCCACTTTGCCAGTTACTGGGCGCACTTGACCTCGTCCCACCTGCTTCCCTAAGTAAGTCACAGTAGCCTTCCCAAACTCACACTTGGCCAAATTGAGGGTTAAAGAAGCATCCACCAACCTCTGAAACTTTTCAAATAGATGAATTAATCACCACATAGTCAAGGTCACATCCCTCTTTCACTCCACCTACAGTCACATACCTCTTTCACTCCACCTACAGTTACATACCTCTTTACCTCCACCTACAGTCACATACCTCTTTTACTCCACCTACAGTCACATACTT
>NC_092158.1:89394625-89402125 GCF_045791955.1 Oncorhynchus clarkii lewisi
AAGTATTTTATTACGTCAGAAACCTTTACCACCAAGCCCACTTTGGAGAATTTTGAAAGCAAGCAAAGCTTTTGCCCTCTCTTTTAGGAGGGTGGACGTGTTTATTAATTAGCGAGTGTAAGGTGTGTGTATATGGTCAGTAGTGCGGCCGTTGGGAGAGGGCGAGTTATGTGGTGAATCACTCCTCTCCCCTGCTCCCTGATACAGTCGTGATTACTGTGGTAGAGGGTGCTGGGGAAATTACAGGCTGTCTGATTTCCATTGTCTTCAGACTGGAGTTTGGTCACACGAGAGGGATATTTCGCTCTCTTTACTCTCTCCATCTCGTCATGATTAGCAGTATCCTCTTCCCTCTGCTGTTTCCATTGCCTCTGTAGTCTGAAGCAGAGAAGTAGGATCCTCCTGGACAACAGATGACTCTGCTCCTCAGCTGAATCCCCGTACCTCAACAGGTAGATTCATGATCCCGTTTCCATTGCTTCAGTAGTCTGAAGCAGAGAAGTAGGATCCTCCTGGACAACAGATGACTCTGCTCCTCAGCTGACTGAGTTGGAAATGTTGCTGGAGGTCATTTCATAGAGACAATTCTCAAGTCTTTTGTTGTGTCATTCTCCTCCTGCTTTGCACTAAGGTTACTATCTCCGTTTATCTCTGTCACGCTATTGAGTTTGACTGGGTCTGTCTTTCTATCCCTCTTTCTCTTTTTCTCTCAATCTTTTTCTCTCTCCTCCAACTCTCCACGCTCTCTCTCTACTCTCCAAAATCTCCTCTCCTCTCTTTCTACTCCTCTCTTTCTACCCTCCTCTCCTCCTCTCTTTCTACTCTCCTCTCTCCTCTCGCTTCTCTCCTCTCTTTCTACTCTCCTCTCCCCTCCTCTCTCCTCTCTTTCTACTCTCCTCTCTTTCTACTCTACTCTCCTCTCACTCCTCTCCTCTCTCTCTACTCTCCTCTCTCTCCTCTCCTCTCTCTCCTCTCTCTCCTCTCTTTCTACTCTCCTCTCTTTCTACTCTCCTCTCTTTCTACTCTCCTCTCACTCCTCTACTCTCCTCTCTATCCTCTCTCCTCTCTTTCTACTCTCCTCTCTTTCTACTCTCCTCTCTTTCTACTCTCCTCTCTTTCTACTCTCCTCTCTTTCTACTCTCCTCTCTTTCTACTCTCCTCTCTTTCTACTCTCCTCTCTTTCTACTCTCCTCTCTTTCTACTCTCCTCTCTTTCTACTCTACTCTCTATCCTCTCTCCTCTCTACTCTACTCTCCTCTCACTCCTCTCCTCTCATGTCTTTCTACTCTCCTCTCTCTCCCCTCTCTCCTCTCTTTCTACTCTCCTCTCTTTCTACTCTCCTCTCTTTCTACTCTCCTCTCTTTCTACTCTACTCTCCTCTCTCTCCCCTCTCTCCTCTCTTTCTACTCTCCTCTCTTTCTACTCTCCTCTCTTTCTACTCTCCTCTCTCTCCCCTCTCTCCTCTCACTCCTCTACTCTCCTCTCTATCCTCTCTCCTCTCTTTCTACTCTCCTCTCTACTCTACTCTCCTCTCACTCCTCTCCTCTCATGTCTTTCTACTCTCCTCTCTCTCCTCTCTCCTCCTCTCTTCTCTCTTTCTACTCTCCTCTCCCCTCTCTACTCTACTCTCCTCTCACTCCTCTCCTCTCTCTCTTTACATTGCAAATCTCTGTTTCTCATTTAAATTTCAGCGTTGCTACTTTTCTCTCCAGACATCCCCTCTCAAAACCACTTATTATCACTGTACATTATTACAGCTTCACTCCACTGTCACACCTCTGCATATCAGTACCCATAGCAGGTTTAATTGACAGACCCCCACAGACAGACACTCCTGCGCACAGTGTTTTCTGTCACAATCAACATCACTGCAATGTATCTGTATGTCTCTCCGCACACTGCAATACTCCATACACTGCACTACTCTACTCCGTACACGGCAATACTCCGTACACGGCAATACTCTACTCCATACACTGCAATACTCCATACACTGCAATACTCCATACACTGCAATACTCCGTACACTGCAATACTCCGTACACTGCAATACTCCGTACACTGCAATACTCCGTACACTGCAATACTCCGTACACTGCAATATTCCGTACACTGCAATACTCCATACACTGCAATACTCTGTACACACAATACTCTGTACACTGCAATACTCCATACACTGCAATACTCCGTACACTGCAATGCTCCGTACACGGCAATATTCCGTACACTGCAATACTCCATACACTGCAATACTCTGTACACGCAATACTCCGTACACTGCAATACTCCGTACACTGCAATACTCTACTCCATACACTGCAATACTCTACTCCATACACTGCAATACTCTACTCCATACACTGCAATACTCTACTCCATACACTGCAATACTCCATACATTGCAATACTCCGTACACTGCAATACTATGTACACTGCAATACTCTGTACACTGCAATACTGTGTACACTGCAATACTGTGTACACTGCAATACTCTGTACACTGCAATACTCTGTACACTGCAATACTCTGTACACTGCAATACTCTGTACACTGCAATACTCTGTACACTGCAATACTCTGTACACTGCAATACTCTGTACACTGCAATACTCTGTACACTGCAATACTCTGTACACTGCAATACTCTGTACACTGCAATACTCTGTACACTGCAATACTCTGTACACTGC
The DNA here is from genome assembly GCF_045791955.1 of Oncorhynchus clarkii lewisi. Lineage (NCBI taxonomy): Eukaryota > Metazoa > Chordata > Actinopteri > Salmoniformes > Salmonidae > Oncorhynchus > Oncorhynchus clarkii. The sequence goes on from NC_092158.1 coordinate 89,397,321, forward strand.
AATACTCTGTACACTGCAATACTCTGTACACTGCAATACCCTGTACACTGCAATACTCTGTACACTGCAATACTCTGTACACTGCAATACTCTGTACACTGCAATACTCCGTACACGGCAATACTCCGTACACGACAATATTCCGTACACTGCAATACTCTACTCCATACACTGCAATACTCTACTCCATACATTGCAATACTCTGTACACTGCAATACTCTGTACGCGGCAATACTCTGTACACTGCAATACTCTGTACACTGCAATACTCTGTACACTGCAATACTCTGTACACCGCAATCCTCCACACTGACATCCTCCAGACTCTCTGAACTGTACTTCAGACTGCACACTCCAAACCCTGTCTATTTCCACTAGATGTCCCTCAGTCCATCAGTCTCTGTATAAATGTATACAATCTGAAGGTTCTGTAACGCTGTACCCTCCTGAACAGACCCTACTGTCTCTGTATAAATGTCTATCTAAACACCCTCCTGAACAGATCCTACTGTCTCTGTATAAATGTCTATCTAAACACCCTCCTGAACAGACCCTACGGTCTCTGTAATGCTGTACCTTCCTGAACAGACCCTACTGTCTCTGTATAAATGTCTATCTAAACGCCCTCCTGAACAGACCCTACGGTCTCTGCTGTTGTCCTACATGCAGGGGTGATGACGTCATGGTAGAACAAGTTACTGGGTCAGTAGGCTGTAGGGAGCAGCCGTGGCCTGGGACTACACAGACTCTGACAAACAAACACAGAACTACACAGCCACCAGGCTCTGACAAACAAACACACATAACTACACAGCCACCAGGCTCTGACAAACAAACACACAGTGAACTACACAGCCACCAGGCTCTGACAAACACACACACACACAGAGAGAACTACACAGCTACCAGGCTCTGACAAACACACACACACACACACACACAAGGAGAGAACTACACAGCCACCAGGCTCTGACACTTTTAGCACTGTGCTATCATGCCTCACACACAGACATACACTATATAGATAAAAGTATGTGGACACTCCTTCAAATGAGTGTATTCGGCTATTTCAGCCACACCCGTTGTTGACAGGTGTAAATGTTGCACCCACCCATGCAATCTTTATAGACAAACATTGGCAGTAGAATGGCCTTAATGAAGAGCTCAGTGACTTTCAACGTGGCACCGTCCCAACAAGTCAGTTCGTCAAATTTCTGCCCTGCTAGGGGTTCCCCGGTCAACTGTAAGTGCTGTTATTATCGAACACCTTTGGGATGAATTGGAACGCCGACTGCGAGCCAGGCCTAATCACCCAACATCAGTGCCCGAACTCACTAATGCTCTTGTGGCTGAATTGAAGCAAGTCCCCACAGCAATGTTCCAACTTCTAGTGGAAAGTCTTCCCAGAAGAGTGTAGGCTGTTTTAGCAGCACAGGAGGGACCAACTCCATATTAATCCCCATGATTTTGGAATGAGATGTTCGACGAGCAGGTGTCCACATACTTTTGGTTGTGTAGTGCGTTGATCAACAAGCTTCCTCCACAGAGGCTAAGGTCACTGGGAGAAGAGTTTTAAGAAGACAGTTGGATAGAAAGAGATGGGTGGGCTGAATAGAGAACTAGGGAAGGAGACATGGTTCATAAATTGAGTTAATGTGTGGGGTGCATAGAGAACTAGGGAAGGAGACGTGGTTCATAACTAGAGTTAATGTGTGGGGTGCATAGAGAACTAGGGAAGGAGACGTGGTTCATAAATAGAGAGTTAATGTGTGGGGGTGCATAGACACGGATCATGTGGAAAATAAGCTCAAACCGCCTCTGCGTAAAGATTAGCTCTGTTTGTTGTAACATGCACCTGCACACACTGTCTGTCTCTGTCAGGGGTTTCAGCTGTTACCTGTATCACACATTATTAATCCTCCCATTATCAGTATTCATGTCGGTTTCCCCCTGAGGGATAGAGACTGTGTGCTAGGCACACACACACACACACACCTTAACACACCACTCCCTGATTGCATCAGTGTGCTGTGGGACAGGGTCACCTGAAGAGAGATTGCTGATGTCATATGAAGGAAAAGGTGTAGGAGAGGACAGTGTTAACAGTGTTTGTTAATAGCTACGCACACACTTTCTTTTTGAAACCGCTGCCTCAACTTCTCCCATGGCAACGACCCTAGCATTATGCTGCTTCCGTGACAACCTATAGTGATCCCTGTCTGACCTTCACTGATTGATTCACAGCTTACGCTCCTCTCAGGCTCTCCTCTGTCTATCCTCTCCTCTCAGCCTCTCCTCTGTCTATCCTCTCCTCTCAGCCTCTCCTCTGTCTATCCTCTCCTCTCAACCTCTCCTCTGTCTCTCCACTCCTCTCAGCCTCTCCTCTGTCTCTCCTCTCCTCTCAGCCTCTCCTCTGTCTCTCAGCCTCTCCTCTCAGCCTCTCCTCTCAGCCTCTCCTCTCAACCTCTCCTCTCAGCCTCTCCTCTCCTCTCAGCCTCTCCTCTCAGGCTCTCCTCTCCTCTCAGGCTCTCCTCTCCTCTCAGGCTCTCCTCTCCTCTCAGGCTCTCCTCTCAGGCTCTCCTCTCAGCCTCTCAGGCTCTCCTCTCAGCCTCTCAGGCTCTCCTCTCAGGCTCTCCTCTCAGCCTCTCCTCTCAACCTCTCCTCTCAGCCTCTCCTCTCAGCCTCTCCTCTCAGCCACTCCTCTCAGCCTCTCCTCTTAGCCTCTCCTTTCCTCTCAGCCTCTCCTCTCCTCTCAGCCTCTCCTCTCCTCTCAGCCTCTCCTCTCCTCTCCTCTCAGCCTCTCCTCTCCTCTCAGCCTCTCCTCTCAGCCTCTCCTCTCCTCTCAGCCTCTCCTCTCCTCTCAGCCTCTCCTCTCCTCTCAGCCTCTCCTCTCAGCCTCTCCTCTCAGCCTCTCCTCTCAGCCTCTCCTCTCCTCTCCTCTCCTCTCAGCCTCTCCTCTCCTCTCCTCTCAGCCTCTCCTCTCCTCTCCTCTCAGGCTCTCCTCTCCTCTCAGACTCGCCTCTCCTCTCCTCTCAGGCTCTCCTCTCAGGCTCGCCTCTCCTCTCAGGCTCTACTCTCCTCTCAGTCTCTCCTCTCCTCTCAGGCTCTACTCTCCTCTCAGGCTCTCCTCTCCTCTCAGGCTCTACTCTCCTCTCAGGCTCTCCTCTGGTGTTTTCTGTCTGTGATGGTGATGACTACATATCAGTGTTGTAATGAGAAAGCTTCCATCCACTAACCGAGGGGATGTGGAAAGGGTCTGTGTTTACTCCACTGAACTCTGTTTATATCTGGGACTGTCAGACGTGCTCACTTGTTGCTCTGCAGGTGTGGACTAAAATAGAGAGAGGGAGAGAGACACGCACACGCACACACACACACACACACACAGGCCTATTGTTCTCTATTTTGCTGTGGTTGGTGTTAGGATGGAGAGGGGTGTAATACACTGATACATCACTGTGGTATTTATTAGTGGGGGGGGGGGGGGGGGGGGGGGATGTTCTCCTATCAACCCGTCTGTCATAGCAAAGCTGAGTGGTGATTAGCTGGTATGCGGACATCCTTGTTGAAGCTGCCAAACCTCTCCGGTTTCTGCTGGCTGCTGGTTTCTGTCACACACACACACCATCATTGCACACAGCCGAGTCGAACAAAGTTTCCTAATAACGTCATATATTGATTCTATCTCAGGCTGTGAGTCCCAAATGACACCCTATTCCCTATATAGTGCACTACTTTAGACCAGAGCCCTATGGGCCTATAGACTATAAGGTGACATTTGAGACACATGAATCTGATTCTGTCTAGTAGTCTCTGCAGTAACCATGCCAACGTGTTTTTTTTTTGTTTGCCGGATTTTCTGTTTGATACAAGATAAAAGTTGTCATGGCAACAATGAACATTTCCATTGCAATGTCATGCTGGAAACATCCTTATGTTTTCCCAGTGAATGACATCTGAGCAACTCCAGCATCATATCTCCACCTGCTTGACATCTGAACAACTCCAGCATCATATCTCCACCTGCATGACATCTGATCAACTCCAGCATTATGCAGCGTGTCTCCACCTGCTTGGCATCTGATCAACTCCAGCATCATGCAGCGTGTCTCCACCTGCTTGACATCTGAACAACTCCAGCATCACGCAGCGTCTCCACCTGCTTGACATCTGAACAACTCCAGCATCATGCAGCGTGTCTCCACCTGCTTGACATCTGATCAACTCCAGCATCCTGCAACGTGTATCCACCTGCTTGACATCTGAACAACTCCAGCATCATGCAGCGTGTCTCCACCTGCTTGACATCTGAACAACTCCAGCATCATGCAGCGTGTCCACCTGCTTGACATCTGAACAACTCCAGCATCATGCAGCGTGTCCACCTGCTTGACATCTGAACAACTCCAGCATCATGCAGCGTGTCTCCACCTGCTTGACATCTGAACAACTCCAGCATCATGCAGCGTGTCCACCTGCTTGACATCTGAACAACTCCAGCATCATGCAGCGTGTCCACCTGCTTGACATCTGATCAACTCCAGCATCATGCAGCGTGTCTCCTCCTGCTTGACATCTGATCAACTCCAGCATCATGCAGCGTGTCTCCATCTGAACAACTCCAGCATCATGCAACGTGTCTCCACCTGCTTGACATCTGATCAACTCCAGCATCATGCAGCGTGTCTCCATCTGAACAACTCCAGCATCATGCAACGTGTCTCCACCTGCTTGACATCTGATCAACTCCAGCATCATGCAACGTGTCTCCACCTGCTTGACATCTGATCAACTCCAGCATCAT
>NC_092158.1:89407125-89466882 GCF_045791955.1 Oncorhynchus clarkii lewisi
GACCAGAGTCTTTTTAACATTAGATCTGAGATGGTTCAGTCTTAACATTTGAACTGAGATGGATCAGAGTCTTAACATTAGAACTGAGATGGCTCAGAGTCTTAACATTAGAACTGAGATGGTTCAGAGTCTTAACATTAGAACTGAGATGGATCAGAGTCTTAACATTAGAACTGAGATGGATCAGGCCCCATCTTCTTAACATCAGATGGTTCTGAGGACTTGATGGAAGTTGTTCTCTGATTCCTTTGAGTTCCCTGATAGAACTTTAAGAATTTCAGTTTCGACAGATTTCTAAGGTTTGAAGACGTAGACTCTTTTATGTTCTTTAGTAAAGGGTCATCAAACACAGAACTATAAGACTAGTTTTGACTTTGTGGTCGAGGTTCTTCACAAATATTTCACACATTTAATAAATGTGCTATTTGAAAATGTATTTCCATTGTAAATGGCTTTGCTTTAATCAGAAATGGACTTTGGGTCTGGCTATTTTACCCATGTGTATTTAGAGTAGAAACGTAGTCTAGTCCATACTCCTCTGGTGTTAAAGGAGGGTTTGGACTTGGTAATGGGAACCTGTTTCCATCCTCTTTGTAATGTCTCTCTCTCTTCTTCTCTCTCTCTGTCTCTCTGTGTGTGTTTCTGTCTCTCTCTGTGTATTTCTGTCTCTCTCTGTGTATTTCTGTCTCTCTCTGTGTATTTCTGTCTCTCTCTGTGTATTTCTGTCTCTCAAGGTCTGTCCTTCTCAATCTAGATATTTTGTTCCTTTTCTTTACAATGCATTGCATAATCAGAAGAGGCAGCGTGTAGGTATATTAAAAACACCAGGATAAATCTTCCACTGGCTGCATGACTCTCCCTCTCCTTCTTTAGTTCTCTCTCTCTTACTCCTCTTTCGTTTGGAGATTAACTGTTGTTTTTTGTTTATTATTTGTCATATTGCCAATATAAAGATCAACCAACCAATATGTTTGATCTCCACATAAAACAGCACCAGTTATATAAAGTTTGAATAATATATATTTTTTGCTTGTACCACTTTTTGAAGTTTCTTTCACTACAACTTCTTTAGAAGATGTCCTTCTCGTTTATTTGCATCATTTCCTTCCCTTCTCCTTTCCTTTCTGTCTTGTTTAATGTGTCATTGTATTTTATTTATCTGTTAAATGTGTTTCCTGTTGAGACATCCAAATGTTCCACCATGCACCATCCTGGCTACCAGTCTGTCCTCTGTCTGTTAGTGCGTCTGTTGTGTCGTTGTGTTGCTGCATGGGCTCTCTGCACACTGGGATCTCTCTTGCTCTCTCTCCTCTCTCCTGCTCTCTCTCTCGCTCTCTCTCCTCCCTCCTGCTCTCTCTCTCTCTCCTCCCTCCTGCTCTCTCTCTCTCTCCCCTCTCCTGCTCTCTCTCTCTCTCTCTCCCCTCTCCTGCTCTCTCTCCCCCCTCTCCTGCTCTCTCTCCCCCCTCTCCTGCTCTCTCTCCCCCCTCTCCTGCTCTCTCTCCCCCCTCTCCTGCTCTCTCTGCCCCCTCTCCTGCTCTCTCTCTCCCCTCTCCTGCTCTCTCTCTCCCCTCTCCTGCTCTCTCTCTCTCCCCTCTCCTGCTCTCTCTCTCCCCTCTCCTGCTCTCTCTCTCCCCTCTCCTGCTCTCTCTCTCCCCTCTCCTGCTCTCTCTCTCCCCTCTCCTGCTATCTCTCTCCCCTCTCCTGCTATCTCTCTCCCCTCTCCTGCTCTCTCTCTCCCCTCTCCTGCTCTCTCTCTCCCCTCTCCTGCTCTCGCTCTCCCCTCTCCTGCTCTCGCTCTCCCCTCCTGCTCTCTCTCTCCCCTCTCCTGCTCTCTCTCCCCTCTCCTGCTCTCTCTCCCCTCTCCTGCTCTCTCTCTCCCCTCTCCTGCTCTCTCTCGCCCCTCTCCTGCTCTCTCTCGCCCCTCTCCTGCTCTCTCTTGCTCTCTCTCCCCTCTCTTGCTCTCTCACCCCTCTATTGCTCTCTCTCCCCTCTCCTGCTCTCTCTCTCCCCTCTCCTGCTCTCTCTCCCCTCTCTCCCCTCTCCCCTCCTCCTCCTCCCCTCTCTTGCTCTCTCTCGTAAGCAGATTGCTAGAGGAGATGGTGTACCCTCTCCTCCTCTCTCTCTCCAGGTGGGAAAGGGCCCTCTCCTGCACTCTCTCCCCTGTCTGTAGTGAGGGATGTTTGTTGACATCTGCTCTGTGTGTTTCTCTTTAGGGGACGTGCTGTTTCAGATGGCTGAGGTCCACAGACAGATCCAAGTACAGCTAGAGGAGATGGTGGGTATATCAACCTTCATAAGGAATTTATGACACAATCGTAAGCAGATTGCTAGAGGAGATGGTGTACTGTAGGAATAGAGGTCAAATAACTTTGATTTAAATGCTGAGCTGTAGTCTAAGAACAGCATTCTCATGTAGGTGTTCCTTCTGTCTGTATCCGCAGGTGGGAAAGGGCAGTGTGGCTCCAACTCCAAAAAGTTCTGGGACAGTAAAGTAGAGATTGATTCCCTGATCCACCTCTACGCAGACGACACCATTCTATATACTTCCGGCCCGTCCTTGGACACTGTGCTATCTAACCTCCAAACGAGCTTCAATGCCATACAGCACTCCTTCCGTGGCCTCCAACTGCTCTTCTAGTGTCGTACCTAGGTGTCTGGCTAGACTCTAAACTCTCCTTCCAGGAAAATCAAATCAAGAGTCGGCTTTCTATTCCGCAACAAAGCCTCCTTCACTCACGCCGCCAAACTTACCCTATAAAACTGACTATCCTACCGATCCTCGACTTCGGCGATGTCATCTACAAAATTGCTTCCAACACTCTACTCAGCAAAGATGCAGTTTATCACAGTGCCATCCGTTTTGTCACTAAAGCACCTTATACCACCCACCACTGCGACTTGTATGCTCTAATCGGCTGGCCCTCGCTACATATTCGTCGCCAGACCCACTGGCTCCAGTCTACAAGTCCATGCTAGGTAAAGCTCCGCCTTATCTCAGTTCACTGGTTACGATGGCAACACCCATCCGTAGCACGCGCTCCAGCAGGTGTATCTCACTGATCATCCCTAAAGCCAACACCTCAGTTCCAGTTCTCTGCTGCCTGTGATTGTGTCGTCTGTTGGGGAGGTACGCAAATTAGAGTGGGTCCAGGGTGTCTGGGATGATGGTGTTGATGTGAGCCATGACAAGTCTTTCAAAGCAGTTCATGGCTACAGATGTGGGTGCTACAGGGCGATAGTAATTTAGATTAGTTACCGTGGTGTTCTTGGGCACAGGGACTATGGTGGTCAGTGAAGACACTTGCAAGCTGGTCAGCGCATGCGCCGAGTATGCAATATGGTAATCCATTTGGCCCTGTTAATGTTAACCTGTTTCAAGGTCTTACTCACATTGGCTACGGCGAGTGTGATCACACAGTTGTCTGGAACAGCTGGTGCTCTCATGCATGATTCAGTGTTGCTTGCCTCGAAGCGAGCATAGAAGGTATTTAGCTCGTCTGGTAGGCTTGCGTCACCGGGCAGCTCGCGGCTGGGTTTCCCTTTGTAATGCGTGATAGTTTGTAAGCCCTGCCACAATAAAGACACGCCCCCTCCCCTGAGCGTACCTGAAGCTGCCGTTCTGTCCTGTTAATAAAGACACGCCCCCTCCCCTGAGCGTACCTGAAGCTGACGTTCTGTCCTGTTAATAAAGACACGCCCCCTCCCCTGAGCGTACCTGAAGCTGACGTTCTGTCCTGTTAATAAAGACACGCCCCCTCCCCTGAGCGTACCTGAAGCTGACGTTCTGTCCTCTTAATAAAGACACGCCCCCTCCCCTGAGCGTACCTGAAGCTGACGTTCTGTCCTGTTAATAAAGACACGCCCCCTCCCCTGAGCGTACCTGAAGCTGACGTTCTGTCCTCTTAATAAAGACACGCCCCCTCCCCTGAGCGTACCTGAAGCTGACGTTCTGTCCTGTTAATAAAGACACGCCCCCTCCCCTGAGCGTACCTGAAGCTGACGTTCTGTCCTGTTAATAAAGACACGCCCCCTCCCCTGAGCGTACCTGAAGCTGCCGTTCTGTCCTGTTAATAAAGACACGCCCCCTCCCCTGAGCGTACCTGAAGCTGCCGTTCTGTCCTGCCGATGGATAGAAAAAACAGCTGTTGTAAAACCAGCGTTATAAGCAGGTATTTGTGTTACTCTAAGGCTTCAAATATATTATATTCCTCCTATATGATCACATGATCAGGATGAACACCTGGTCCTAACTCTGTTCTGTTGTGAGAGTGATGTCACCGTTTAACCCTGTGCTTCTCTACACCCCTCAATCTCTCCATATGTCTGTCCATGCAGCTGAAGTCTTTCCACAACGAGCTGCTGTCTGAGCTGGAGAAGAAGGTTGAGCTGGATGCTCGTTACCTGACGGTGAGCATCTGACTAAATGGCTGAAACACACACACACACACACACACACACACACACTAGGGCTGTGACGATATCCGTATAGCAATGGTTTTTCCATGCCAAAAATGAAAACACAAAGCATATTTAACTCTTTGTTCCTTTTAAAAACCTGCTGTAGAATATTGTGTGCTGTAGCTTGGGGGGAAAATACAGGACTCTGGATGACAACATAATGATGTTTGTTTCCAACATGCGGGCTGTTTTCCTTAAGAAGTTTTAAATCCGCTTTGTTTTCTGTTTCCTTCCCAACATACTAACGATTATCATCCCGGCCCAAACACACACACACACTTTGTGTTTGAACAGCTACCCTTTCACCTACTGTCCCCCGTCAGCACCACAGTTATTCAGCACCACAGTTATTCAGCACCACAGTTATTCAGACCACAGTTATTCAGCACCACAGTTATTCAGCACCACAGTTATTCAGCACCACAGTTATTCAGCACCACAGTTATTCAGACCACAGTTATTCAGCACCACAGTTATTCAGACCACAGTTATTCAGACCATGTCTCTCTTTCACCTACTATCCCCCATCAGCACCACAGTTATTCAGCACCACAGTTATTCAGCACCACAGTTATTCAGCAGCACAGTTATTCAGCACCACAGTTATTCAGCACCACAGTTATTCAGCACCACAGTTATTCAGACCATGTCTGTCTTTCACCTACTGTCCCCTGTCAGCACCACAGTTATTCAGCACCACAGTTATTCAGACCATGTCTGTCTTTCACCTACTGTCCACCTTCACCACAGTTATTCAGACCATGTCTGTCTTTCACCTACTGTCCACCTTCACCACAGTTATTCAGCACCACAGTTATTCAGCACCACAGTTATTCAGACCATGTCTGTCTTTCACCTACTGTCCCCTGTCAGCACCAGTTATTCAGCACCACAGTTATTCAGCACCACAGTTATTCAGACCATGTCTGTCTTTCACCTACTGTCCACCTTCACCACAGTTATTCAGACCATGTCTGTCTTTCACCTACTGTCCCCTGTCAGCACCACAGTTATTCAGCACCACAGTTATTCAGCACCACAGTTATTCAGACCATGTCTGTCTTTCACCTCCTGTCCCCCTTCACCACAGTTATTCAGCACCACCGTTATTCAGCACCACAGTTATTCAGCACCACAGTTATTCAGCCCATGTCTTTGCCAAAGTGTTTGGTGTTCGTACTCTGGACCTCCATTTAAACAGTACGGCTCCTTTTCCGGAAAATGAAGCTTTTGAGAAAACAACTCTTTAGAATATTTAGAAACGACATAACCAATAAGCAAAGAGAGAATTACAACCTAACATTTCCTGCAGCATGCATTGAAGTCTGAAGCAGCAGGAGTGATATACTTAGAATGAGTGGGCTGTGAGCGGGCTGCAACCAGCCAACTCCATGTGGAGGAGCAGCAGTGTGGCTGTGCTGCAGGTTAGGGGGACGAGGTGGTGCTGTCATCATCATACACCATTGTACTAGCTGTAGAATTAGACTGTTGGGTATGCTAGTTATAGCATTAGACTGTTGGGTACGCTAGTTATAGCATTAGACTTTGTTGGGTACGCTAGTTATAGCATTAGACTTTGTTGGGTACACTAGCTGTAGCATTAGCCTGTTGGGTACGCTAGCTGTAGCATTAGCCTGTTGGGTACGCTAGCTGTAGCATTAGCCTGTTGGGTACGCTAGCTGTAGCATTAGCCTGTTGGGTACGCTAGCTGTAGCATTAGCCTGTTGGGTACGCTAGCTGTAGCATTAGCCTGTTGGGTACGCTAGCTGTAGCATTAGCCTGTTGGGTACACTAGCTGTAGCATTAGCCTGTTGGGTACACTAGCTGTAGCATTAGCCTGTTGGGTACACTAGCTGTAGCATTAGCCTGTTGGGTATGCTACGCCAGGGTACCCCAATTGGCGGCCCGCAGGGTTTCTATCTGAGCCAAAAAAAGTAGTGTGTATGTATATATATATATATATATATATATATATTTATTTTCATTGTTGGAAATACTGTAAGACTGTAAAAACACCAGAAAATAATCTCCAAGTGATTTTATTTTAAGAAATCTGTTCCCCAAGTATTCCCATGCATAATAGAGACGTGATCGTATACAAACGTAAGCAAGGTTTCTGTCTGTTTCTCTGTGTGGACATCCAGGTATCCCTCCAGCAGCCCTCTCCTCTCCATAGCTTGTTTGTCTCTGTTCCGTCCGGCAGTCTGTGGTCGGTCTTTCTTAGAATTCTATTATTATTTTGAAGTCCATTTTATTTATTCTCTCTGTCACACTGTTCTGTGGGCGACAGTGTGTACCTCCCAGTGTGTACCACCCTATTCCCTATGTAGTGCACTACTGTTGACCAAAATCAATAGGGTTCTGGTTAAAAGTAGTACACTGTATAGGCAATAGGATGCCATTTTGGATACTGCCAGTGAGTGTTCTGGGAACTCTTATGAAACTGGGTTCAAACCGAACCCTGCCAATAGCTGATGTTAAATAGGCCTCATTCTGTAGTAACTGGAGGCTATACCCACAATGAATCTCTGTTTTTTTATTGCCGCTATAGACCCATCAGAGATGTTTCTGTTCCGTTACACTGATAAGAGATCAACGATCAATTGGTTCAGTAATCCTCTGATGCTTCTTTTTTTCAATAGGAAAACACACACACACACACACACACACACACAGAACACCCTTTTCCTTTCTGAATGCCATCTGTCAAACAAGCCAGAGTCCTTATACATTATCACCCATCTCTGGCACCCTATTCCCTATATAGTGCACTACTACCCTATGGAATTTCATTAAAAGTAGTGGACTATCTAGGGCCCTCAAACTCAACTCTGGACCTTGAAGCCAGTTCCACTACTTTTTTTTATTCATTGTTCCCCTCTAATCAGGCACTGACTTAGACCTGGGACATCAAGTGGATCTAGTTAATTATCAGGTAGGACAGAAAACCAGCGGGCTCTGGACCTCGTAGGGTAAGAGTTGAGTACCCCTGGAATAGGGAATAGGGGGCCATTTTGAACCTAGCCTTGTTCTGGGTATTACAATGGCATCAATTCACAGTAATGAATTCCTTTAAAAATGGCATCAGCGATAATAGCAATGGCTTTGCTTTGTGAATTATTCATGTTTCTTGTGAGTCATTTCAGGAAAAACAGACATTTTCCATCAGGAAGGAAACTTGTAGCTACACTACTCCCCATGGAGGAATCTCTCTCTCTCACTCTCTCACTCACTGACTTCTACTCAGACAAAATCCCACTAATTTATCAGGAATGCATTTTTAGAGCATCTTTTTGGTATATCTGAAAAGGGGTAGGCGGTAAACAACATGAACAAATAAAAGCCACCTGAAGACCTCGTCCCTTTTCCCACTACGAGACATGAAGGAGAGTCTGAGGAACCGGGTGGCGAAAGAGAATTCTACTTTTCACATTACACCCTTACCTTTCGTTGTGGCTTGGACCGCAGCTCAAATTGAATTTTTTGTATTTTTTGTAACCTTTATTTAACTAGGCAAGTCAGTTAAGAACACATTCTTATTTTCAATGACGGCATAGTGGGTTAACTGCCTGTTCAGGGGCAGAACGACAGATTTTGTACCTTATCAGCTCGGGGGTTTGAACTTGCAACCTTCCGGTTACTAGTCCAACGCTCTAACCACTAGGCTACCCTGCCGCCCCAAATTGAGCGTCAGTATCACAGGAGCCACTAGCCAGTAAAGCACAAACAATTCAACAATGACACACTTTTATTCTAAAAACATATTACACTATTGAATAATGCAATATTTCACACGTCTGTACGTGCAGATAATTAAAGGGTTAATTGTCTCGTTTGTAGGCTACACGTTACGTTTTATCAAGACAAAAGCACAGAGTTGCTATAGCAGCAAGTCTTCAAGTACCGTTTGCCTGTCGGAAATGAACGATTCATCCTCTCAAACCAATATAAAGTACAATAGGCTTACTTTACAACAAACCAGGCTTCCTTGACTTATCTCTCTCTCTCTCTCTGTCTTAAAAATTATTACGTTCCTGAAATGCCAAACGGTTGAACAGGAAAACTTACCATAGATTACCAATCCGCTGGACAAAGTTCCCATATAGATTGCTAGTCAGAGACCAGTACAAAGTTTACATTATCTCTATCCATAAAACCTCTTCCTGAGCCCCCCTCTGTTCCACACTGTGTGATCCTGATTCAACTGGTCAGCTCATCATCAAGCCCTTGATGAGTTGAATCACATGTGTTAGTCATGGAATAGGCCAGATTACTGGATGTGGCTAGGGTGGGAGTGGGAGATAACGTGTTGAAGTGAATGTGAGGGAGGATCAGAACACACACACACACACACACACACACACACACACATCATGGTAATCCTGATGAACCCTCCCATAATGGTCTGTCTCCAGCACTGCCACATGATAGACAGCTGTTGAGATGTGCTCAGACAGTTAAGATGACAGGGCTTCAGGAGGCTAATAGACGGTACACACAGGGCCTTAGAGAGAGAAACTCTAAAAGGGCAACTTGTTACATACTCTATGACAGATCCATATAGGGGGACATTGCCCCCTAGACACTGACCTAAGATAAACTCTAAAAGGGCAACTTGTTACATACTCTATGACAGATCCATATAGGGGGACATTGCCCCCTAGACACTGACCTAAGATAAACTCTAAAAGGGCAACTTGTTACATACTCTATGACAGATCCATATAGGGGGGCATTGCCCCCTAGACACTGACCTAAGATAAACTCTAAAAGGGCAACTTGTTACATACTCTATGACAGATCCATATAGGGGGGCATTGCCCCCTAGACACTGACCTAAGATAAACTCTAAAAGGGCAACTTGTTACATACTCTATGACAGATCCATATAGGGGGACATTGCCCCCTAGACACTGACCTAAGATAAACTCTAAAAGGGCAACTTGTTACATACTCTATGACAGATCCATATAGGGGGACATTGCCCCCTAGACACTGACCTAAGATAAACTCTAAAAGGGCAACTTGTTACATACTCTATGACAGATCCATATAGGGGGGCATTGCCCCCTAGACACTGACCTAAGATAAACTCTAAAAGGGCAACTTGTTACATACTCTATGACAGATCCATATAGGGGGACATTGCCCCCTAGACACTGACCTAAGATAAACTCTAAAAGGGCAACTTGTTCTCCCCATTGCTGATAAACTAACTTTCTGTGTGCTCTCTCCTGCCCCCTTCAGGCTGCGTTGAAGAAGTACCAAGTGGAGCACAAGAGTAAGGGAGAGAGTCTGGAGAAGTGTCAGGCTGAACTGAAGAAACTCCGCAGGAAGAGCCAGGGCAGCAAGAACCCCTCCAAGTACGGAGAGAAGGAGATGCAGGTCAGTCTCTATGGAAGGGCCGACAGGCTCGGACGGACGCACGTCTACACGCATGGATGCACGCACACGCGGACAGACACATGGACACACGGCTGCTCTCTTTCTCTCACACGGCTGCTCACTCACTCACTCACTCACTCACTCACTCACTCACTCACACAAGCAAGGGATAAAGGGTTCAACACACACTTTTGCTCACCTCAGGTCCAGGTCTGTTTGTGCCATCTTAGCTAGCTTTAGATGAGTAGTTGGTTAACAGTCTGATGGCCTTGGAACTACAGCTCCACCAGGCTGATGGCTAGCTTTAGATGGTTAGTTGGTAGTACAGCTCCACCAGGCTGATGGCTAGCTTTAGATGGTTAGTTGGTAGTACAGCTCCACCAGGCTGATGGCTAGCTTTAGATGGTTAGTTGGTAGTACAGCTCCACCAGGCTGATGGCTAGCTTTAGATGGTTAGTTGGTAGTACAGCTCCACCAGGCTGATGGCTAGCTTTAGATGGTTAGTTGGTAGTACAGCTCCACCAGGCTGATGGCTAGCTTTATATGCTGATTAGATGCACGCAGGGCCAGGACTGAGGGTGGAGAGTATTGGAGAACCGTGGACACAGTACTGCTCTGCCCTGAGTGTGGCAGGGAGAGAGAGGGCACACAGGCACACACACACACACACACAGGAAGTAAGAAAACAAACTGTTTACTTGTCCTGTTTTGAAACCCTCACTCAGCTTTTTTTCTGTGTCTGTGTTACTCTGGCATGTATTAGTGATTGAAACACTCTGCTCAAGTCCCCTGTTACTGTAGCTCAGCCCTCAGGGTTGGGATGAACGCTGTGTAAAAGCAGGTCTGGTAGCTGTAGCAGGTTTGCTCTTGTAAATGTGTGATTCCAGAGTTAGTGTAAGACCTGCAGTGTAGTGAGGAGTAGCCAGACATAACTGTCAGAGTTAGTGTAAGACCTGCAGTGTAGTGAGGAGTAGCCAGACATAACTGTCAGAGTTAGTGTAAGACCTGCAGTGTAGTGAGGGGTAGCCAGACAGAACTGAGTTAGGAGAGCTGATCCACACTAAAGCTGGAGCCTGACTGCTGCTGTGAGACTGTGATGCTGTGATGCGGAAGCTGTTCAGGGACCATCAATAACATTTATTTAAATCAATCAAATGTATTTATAAAGCCCTTTTTACATCAGCCGATGTCACAAAGTGCTCTACAGAAACCCAGACCCAAAAAACCAAACAGCAAGCAATGCAGGTGTAGAAGCACGGTGGCTAGAAAACACTCTAGAAAGGCAGGAACCTAGGAAGAAACCTAGAGAGGAACCAGGCTCTGAGGGGTGGCCAGTCCTCTTCTGGCTGTACTGGGTTGAGGTTATAACAGTACATGGCCAAGATGTTCAAACGTTCATAGATGAACAGCAGGGTCAAATAATAATAATCACAGTGGTTGTTAGAGGGTGCAACAGGTCAGCACCTCAGGAGTAAATGTCAGTTGGCTTTTCATAGCAGAGAGTTAGAGAGTTGAAAACATCAGGACCGGGACAAGGTGATTGAGTAAAAAGCCCCCACACCACTAGAGGGATATCTTCAAACCACCAACTTACTACCCTGAGACAAGGCCGTGTACAGACCATGAAGATCTCCCCCCACGGCACGAACCCGAGGGGGGCGCCAACCCGGACCGGAAGATCACATCAGCGATGCCCCCCTCCTAGGGGGAGCTTTTCATGTTTTGCTGGGCTACCCTGTTACCTCTCCTGGATGCTCCAGCCCTTCCTCTGGTGACAGGGACAGTCTAGAAGTGTTAGATTGCCACTGTGTGACGTTGGGACGATAAGCATTTTGCTACATGTGTATGTGACCAATAACATGTGATTTGATTTGATGAGGTTCTATCTATTCAAAGCATAGTTCGAAGATATTGAGCATCAAAGTTTTCAGATCTCAGAACTGTTTTGTAGTGACTTCTTCTTCTTTCATAACCCATTAAGGTCCTCACCTTAAAGGTTCCTAAAGTGCAGAGTATCAAAACCCTGAGACATTTGTAAATATATAATTTTTAGAGGGGTGCAATTGCAGATAGAACCTTTAATGTTGAACCCAGATTGATATTTCAGAGCCGTAAGGTCCTATCTGACACAGTCCAGTTTTTAGACATGTTCAGTTTTTACTGGCAAAGACGTGTGGTTCTGATTGGTCCGTCTGTATTTGTTCAGGCTTTTGATTGGCTTGCATTGGGGTTTATGCAGATAGAACTTTCTAGTCTAGTACTTTTTCAAGAACCATCTGTATATGCATATGGGACTAACTCCTATGGGACTAACTCCTATGGGAACTAACTCCTATGGGAACTAACTCCTATGGGAACTAACTCCTATGGGGACTAACTCCTATGGGGACTAACTCCTATGGGGACTAACTCCTATGGGGACTAACTCCTATGGGGACTAACTCCTATGGGGACTAACTCCTATGGGGACTAACTCCTATGGGGACTAACTCCTATGGGGACTAACTCCTATGGGACTCACTCCTATGGGAACTAACTCTTATTTGACAAAAATGTCAGATTGAACCTTAGTCTCAAGGTCTCTGTATTGTGTCTGTCAGAGTACCAGGGAGAGAGTGTTGAGTACTGTGATGTATAGAGCACTATCTAACACTGTCTCCAGCCCAATTCCTTTAGCAGACTTATGTTACCTTGTAATATATGTTCTACTACCTCACCCACAGCATACCATGGGTCATCCTCAGTCAGTCCCATCCTCCAGCCCAATTCCTTTAGCAGACTTATGTTACCTTGTAATATATGTTCTACTACCTCACCCACAGCATACCATGGGTCATCCTTAGTCAGTCCCATC
Organism: Oncorhynchus clarkii lewisi; assembly: GCF_045791955.1. Taxonomy (NCBI): domain Eukaryota; kingdom Metazoa; phylum Chordata; class Actinopteri; order Salmoniformes; family Salmonidae; genus Oncorhynchus; species Oncorhynchus clarkii. The sequence continues at coordinate 89,419,823 of NC_092158.1, forward strand.
CTCCAGCCCAATTCCTTTAGCAGACTTATGTTACCTTGTAATATATGTTCTACTACCTCACCCACAGCATACCATGGGTCATCCTCAGTCAGTCCCATCCTCCCCTGAAAGCTTGATTCAGCATATTTTATCAGGGAGTCAAACTCTGACCAAGTCCTTTTTATACAGATGAGCTCTGAATGACAAACTCCGACCAAGGCCTCTTTATACAGATGAGCTCTGAATGACAAACTCGGACCAAGTCCTCTTTATACAGATGAGCTCTGAATGACAAAAATACACACAGGAAATGCAAAACAAAACAAAAACAATGTCACAGAAAACAAACACATCGGACGTGTCCCAATTCCCATACTTGCATTCTAAATAGTAGTCATTTTAGGTTTTCGAGAATAGAACGTTTTAGTAGTGTGAAATTTAAACAATCAGGTCTGCTTTAAATGTGAGGATGTTATAGTGCTTCTACTACCTGCATTGCTTGCTGTTTGGGGTTTTAGGCTGGGTTTCTGTACAGCACTTTGAGATATCAGCTTATGTACGAAGGGCTATATAAATAAATTTGATTTGATTTGATATAGTCATTTTGGCTTTTCATCTAGTAGAATTCACTGAGGAAGAGAACGGTCTTTCCAGACTGTTTGACAACAACTGTTAATGAGATAAGAGGACATGATGCACCCGAATCAACCAATGGCGCATTAGGGTTACACATTCTCTGTTGGGGTGAGCCTAGTATGTTGATTCAAAAAGTATGGCTTGGCTGTTCGCTTTGTTGGGCCCACCTGCAGACAGGTCCAACTCATCTAGCCTTGGTCCTAATAACACACGGTACCTTACCAGGGAGAGGAGAAAGCAATCTCCCTTCTCATTTTCACACTGCTCAATTTTCCTGATCATATCACGTACAGTATGGCTGTGGGCGAGGGAGGGAGAGAAGGAGGGGGGAGTCAACTCATTTGTGCTGGAGCCCCACTGGGACTAAGCAACTACAGCTTACAGTCCCCCTCACACACACACCCCACAGGGACTACAGAACCGCAGCCTACAGTCCGACACAGACTCTTATACCGCCAACATTGAAACAGCAGCCAACTACAGTAGTACCTCACCAGCCTGGCAACAGCAGCCAACTACAGTAGTACCTCACCAGCATGGGAACAGCAGCCAACTACAGTAGTACCTCACCAGCCTGGGAATAACAGCCAGCTACAGTAGTACCTCACCAGCATGGGAACAGCAGCCAACTACAGTAGTACCTCACCAGCCTGGGAATAACAGCCAGCTACAGTAGTACCTCCCCAGCCTGGGAACAACAGCCAGCTACAGTAGTACCTCCCCAGCCTGGGAACAACAGCCAGCTACAGTAGTACCTCCCCAGCCTGGGAACAACAGCCAGCTACAGTAGTACCTCCCCAGCCTGGGAACAACAGCCAGCTACAGTAGTACCTCCCCAGCCTGGGAACAACAGCCAGCTACAGTAGTACCTCACCAGCCTGGGAACAGCAGCCAGCTACAGTAGTACCTCAACAGCCTGGGAACAGCAGCCAGCTACAGTAGTACCTCCCCAGCCTGGGAACAACAGCCAGCTACAGTAGTACCTCCCCAGCCTGGGAACAACAGCCAGCTACAGTAGTACCTCACCAGCCTGGGAACAACAGCCAGCTACAGTAGTACCTCCCCAGCCTGGGAACAACAGCCAGCTACAGTAGTACCTCACCAGCCTGGGAACAGCAGCCAGCTACAGTAGTACCTCACCAGCCTGGGAACAACAGCCAACTACAGTAGTACCTCACCAGCCTGGGAACAACAGCCAACTACAGTAGTACCTCACCAGCCTGGGAACAGCAGCCAGCTACAGTAGTACCTCACCAGCCTGGGAACAGCAGCCAGCTACAGTAGTACCTCACCAGCCTGGGAACAGCAGCCAGCTACAGTAGTACCTCACCAGCCTGGGAACAACAGCCAGCTACAGTAGTACCTCACCAGCCTGGGAACAACAGCCAGCTACAGTAGTACCTCAACAGCCTGGGAACAGCAGCCAGCTACAGTAGTACCTCACCAGCCTGGGAACAACAGCCAGCTACAGTAGTACCTCCCCAGCCTGGGAACAGCAGCCAGCTACAGTAGTACCTCACCAGCCTGGGAACAACAGCCAGCTACAGTAGTACCTCACCAGCCTGGGAACAACAGCCAACTACAGTAGTACCTCACCAGCCTGGGGGGACTATATCTAACATGGTAATGCTATCAGAGAAACTGATTAAAAGCTGATTGATTGGAATTAATCATTCTAACACACACCTTCTAACAGGGTTGTGAATGTTGAACGCTGATGTTGTTTTTCCTCATAATATAATAGACACTCTAAACATGTGTTTAAGATTATGTTTCCTCATAATATAATAGACACTCTAAACATGTGTTTAAGATGGCGGTGGGTGTGACAGAATGTTTTCTTCTCTTCTGTTGTGTCAGGGAAGTAAATGATGTGTGAGTGCAGTCTGGTGGAGGACAGGAATGGTTAGGTTCTCTGTTTGTTGTTCGCTCTCTGTGAGTGCAGTCTGGTGGAGGACAGGAATGGTTAGGTTCTCTGTTTGTTGTTCGCTCTCTGTGAGTGCAGTCTGGTGGAGGACAGGAATGGTTAAGGTTCTCTGTGTTTGTTGTTCGCTCTCTGTCTGTCTTTTTCACCATCTCTTTCCCTCCTCCCTCCCCCTCCTACATCCCTGTGCTCAGTGCTTTTTCTTTGCCTTTTGTAGCACGACACACACACCCCAACATCACACACACACACACACACACACACACACACACACACACACACACACACACACACACACACACACACACACACACACACACACACACACACCCCAACACCACACACACACACACACGCGCTGCTTAGTAGCCCTGTGATGTTAATGTTACTAATGATCTCGTTATGTCGTTGACTAGAGTGGACCAAGGCTAGATGCAGCAGGAAGGACCTTCAGATGAATATTACACTCCCCAACATCACACACACACCCCAACACACACACACACACACACACACACACACACACACACACACACACACACACACACACACCCCAACACTACACACACACACACCCCAACACCACACACACACACACACACACACACACACACACACACACCCCAACACTACACACACACACACCCCAACACCACACACACACACACACACACCCCAACACCACACACACACACACACACACACACACACACACACACACCAACACTACACACACACACACCCCAACACCACACACACACACACCCCAACACCACACACACACACACCCCAACACCACACACACACACACACACACACACACACACACACACACACACACACACACACACACACACACACCCCAACACTACACACACACACACCCCAACACTACACACACACACACCCCAACACCACACACACACACACACCACACACACACACACACACACCCACCCCAACACCACACACACACACACACCCACCCCAACACCACACACACCCCAACACCACACACACATCCCAACACCACACACACACACACCACACACACACCTCGACGCCACACATGCGCACACCCCCGACGCTGTCCTAACCGATTGTATATACAGTTGAAGTCAGAAGTTTTCATACACTTAGGTTGGAGACATTAAAACTCGTTTTTCAACCAGTCCACAAATTTCTTGTTGACAAACTATTGTTTTTGCAAGTCGGTTAGGATCTACTTGTGCGTGACACAAGTAAATGTTCCAACAATAGTTTACAGACAGATTATTTCACTTATAATTCACTGTAACACAATTCCAGTGGGTCAGAAGTTTACATACACTAAGTTGACTGCCTTTAAAGAGCTTGGAAAATTCCAGAAAATAATATCATGGCTTTAGAAGCTTCTGATAGGCTAATTGACATAATTTGAGTCAATTGGAGGTGTACCTGTGGATGTATTTCAAGGCCTACCTTCAAACTCAGTGCCTCTTTGCTTGACATCATGGGAAAATCTAAAGAAATCAGCCAAGACCTCAGAAAAATATTGTAGACCTCCACAAGTATGGTTCATCCTTGGGAGCAATTTCCAAATGCCTGAAGATACCACGCTCATCTGTATAAACAATAGTACGCAAGTATAAAACTATGGGACCACGCAGCCGTCGTACCGCTCAGGAAGGAGACGCGCTCTGTCTCCTAGTAATGAACATACTTTGGTGCGAAAAGTGCAAATCAATCCCCAACAACAGCAAAGGACCTTGTGAAGAGACTGGAGGAAACAGGTACAAAAGTATCTATATCCACAGTAAAAATGCGTCCTATATCGACATAACCTGAAAGGCCACTCAGCAAGGAAGAAGCCACTGCTCCAAAACTGCCAGACTACGGTTTGCAACTGCACACGGGGACAAAGATCGTACTTTTTGGAGAAATTCCTCTGGTCTGATGAAACAAAAATAGAACTGTTTGGCCATAATGACCATCATCATGTTTGGAGGAAAAAGGGGGTTGCTTGCAAGCCGAAGAACACCATCCCAACCGTGAAGCACAGGGTTGGCAGCCTCATGTTGTAGGGGTGATTTGCTGCAGGATTGACTGATGCACTTCACAAAATACATGGCATCATGAGGATGGAAAATTATGTGGATATATTGAAGGAACATCACAAGACATCAGTTCAAGCTTGGTCGCAACTGGGTCTTCCAAATGGTCAATGACCCCAAGCATACTTCCAAAGTTGTGGCAAAATGGCTTAAGGACAACAAAGTCAAGGCCATCACAAAGCCCTGACCTCAATCCTGTAGAAAATTTGTGGGCAGAATTGAAAAAGCGTGTGCAAGCAAAGAAGCCTAGATCCTGACTCAGTTACACCAGCTCTGTCAAGAGGAATGGGCCAAAATTCACCCAACTTATTGTGGGAAGCTTGTGGAAGACTACCCAAAACATTTGACCCAAGTTAAACAATTTAAGGGCAATGCTACCAAATACTAATTGAGTGTATGTATACGTCTGACCCACTGGGAATGTGATGAAAGAAATAAAAGCTGAAATAAATCATTCTTGTGTGTGTGTGTGTGTGTGTGTGTGTGTGTGTGTGTGTGTGTGCAGTGAAGAGGCGACTCTGGGATGCTGTCCTTCTAGGCAGAGTTCCTCTGTCCAGTGTCTGTGTTCTTTTGCCCATCTTAATCTTTTATTTTTATTAGCCAGTCTGAGATATGGCTTTTTCTTTGCAACTGCGTGGAAGGCCAGCATCGCGGAGTCACCTCTTCAAAACTGCTGTTTTGCGGGTACTATGTAATGAAGCTGCCAGTTGAGGACTTGTGTGGCACCTGTTTGTCAAACTAGACACTCTAATGTACTTGTCCTTTTGCTCAGTTGTGCACCGGGGCCTCCCACTCCTCTTTCTATTCTGGTTTGAGCCAGTTTGCGCTGTTCTGTGAAGGGAGCAGTGCACAGCGTTGTACGAGATCTTCAGTTTCTTGGCAATTTCTCGCATGGAATGGCCTTCATTTCTCAGAACAAGAATAGACTGATGAGTTTCAGAGGAAAGTTCTTTGTGCTTTTCTTTAAAAAACAAGGACATTTCTAAGTGACCCCAAACTTTTGAACAGAAATGGATGGATGGATGGATGGATAGAGAGAGAGAGAGAGAGAGAGATAGATGGATAGGATGGTTGTGTGTGCAGGAATAAAGCACAGGAACAGCATCATGTACTGTTCATTCTTTTATTAGTCTTTGATGCCCAGCACTTCTGGATACATGTAGCATGGGCCCATCACCTACACACAGTTCAGAAATGAACCGGCTATAAGTTTTAGTGAGCTTCCTTGGTCTGGAATAATGGACTAGACTATTGATCTCCTACTCAATCATCAAGTTTGCCGATGATACAACAGTTGTAGGCCTGATTTACTAACAGTGACAGCCTACAAGGAGGAGGTGAGAGCCCTGGTGGAGTGGTGCCGGGAAAACAGCCTCTCCCTTAATGTCAACAAAACAAAGGAGCTGATCGTGGACTTGCAGAGAGAACACACCCCCATCCACATCGATGGGGCTGCTCTGGAGAGGGTGAAAAGCTTCAAGTTCCTCTGCTTGCACATCACTGACAATCTGAAATGGTCCACTCACACAGACAGTGTGGTGACGAAGGCGCAATAGCACCTCTTCAACCTCAGGAGGCTGAAGAAATGTCACAGGAAGGCAGAGAAGATCATCATGGACCTCAGCCACCACCTGAGCCTGACCTCAGCCACCACCTGAGCCTGACCTCTGCCACCACCTGAGCCTGACCTCTGCCACCACCTGAGCCAGGCAGGCCAAAGCTCCATCCCACCAAAACAGGCTGAAATGTCAGTCTTTTCAAACGTGCTGGTCCAGATACTGTCTTTTCTCTCTCGCTCTGCAGTATGTAGCGTGACTCATTCCACAGCAGTCTAACTTTTTCACGAAACAGAAATAACTAATAAAGAAGAGAATAAAACCATCTTCGTCTTGTCAGACTTCTGTATTCCATTCTGTGCTGTAATGGTTCATTGGAATGGTTCCCATCACGACTACTGACTCGCTTTATTGCTCTACTCTGGCTAGGGGACACGGACACACACAGAGACACACACAGAGACACAGACACAGACACAGACACAGACACAGACACAGACACAGCGACACACACACACAGAGACACACACACACACACACACACACACACACACACACACACACACAGAGAGAGAGAGAGACAGGAATCTCTAGTCATGATCCTTCCATCTCAGGTTGTGTCTGCTCTGAGTTGTTGTAAAGAATAGTTGGTGGGTTTATCCTAATGCACAAGCTATTTCATCCAACTAAATGAGTTTTGATGTTGTTCAGTTTCATCTGTCTGGTTTTGTTGATTCCAACGCAGTTGAAATTCCAATGTACGGGTGTCCACTGTTCGTCAGTGGGGAAACAGCGCCCAGTGCTGGTGAAGATGTGTAACTGCTCTGTCTCAAACACAACCAAACAACCTAATGGAAGAAAACTGAACTCTCCTTTTTGTTTCAAAGGTTTTCCATTTGGAGTAAACATTTTCCATTACAATTTTTTTTTTCAACTGTTCGCTATGGTCTTCGTCTAATGAATACACCCCAGAGCTCAGTGTATAGTGGCACATTTCAAATCTAATCAGCCTCGTTCCTTTCGGCTCTAATCAGCCTCGTTCCTTTCGGCTCTAATCAGCCTCGTTCCTTTCGGTTCTAATCAGCCTCGTTCCTTTCGGCTCTAATAAGCCTCGCTCTAATCAGCCTCGTTCCTTTCGGCTCTAATCAGCCTCGTTCCTTTCGGCTCTAATCAGCCTCGTTCCTTTCGGCTCTAATCAGCCTCGTTCCTTTCAGTTCTAATCAGCCTCGTTCTAATCAGCCTCGTTCCTTTCAGTTCTAATCAGACTCGTTATAATCAGCCTCGTTCCTTTCAGTTCTAATCAGCCTCGTTCTAATCAGCCTCGTTCCTTTCAGTTCTCATCAGCCTCGTTCCTTTCAGTTCTAATCAGCCTCGTTCCTTTCAGTTCTAATCAGCCTCGTTCCTTTCAGTTCTAATCAGCCTCGTTCTAATCAGCCTCGTTCCTTTCGGTTCTAATCAGCCTCGTTCCTTTCAGCTCTAATCAGCCTCGCTCTAATCAGCCTCGTTCCTTTCGATTCTAATCAGCCTCGTTCCTTTCAGTTCTAATCAGCCTCGTTCTAATCAGCCTCGTTCCTTTCGGTTCTAATCAGCCTCGTTCCTTTCAGCTCTAATCAGCCTCGTTCCTTTCGGTTCTAATCAGCCTCGTTCCTTTCAGTTCTAATCAGCCTCGTTCTAATCAGCCTCGTTCCTTTCAGTTCTAATCAGCCTCGTTCTAATCAGCCTCGTTCCATTCGGTTCTAATCAGCCTCGTTCCTTTCAGCTCTAATCAGCCTCGTTCCTTTCGGTTCTAATCAGCCTCGTTCCTTTCAGTTCTAATCAGCCTCGTTCTAATCAGCCTCGTTCCTTTCAGTTCTAATCAGCCTCGTTCTAATCAGCCTCGTTCCTTTCAGTTCTAATCAGCCTCGTTCTAATCAGCCTCGTTCCTTTCAATTCTAATCAGCCTCGTTCTAATCAGCCTCGACTGATGAAGCTACGGGAGAATAGGGTATTATGATTGAATATGATTGTTGTGAGATTTCTGTATTGTGTGTGGATCGAGAGTGAGAGAGCGGTCTCATTAGATACTGTCTGTCACTCACACTGTAGAGATATGATACAAGTCAATAACAATGGCTGACTGGCTGGGAGCTCCACTCTTGTCTGTGTCTGTGTGTGTGTGTGTTGGAACAGAGTCATATATCTGATCCCCAGTGTGTCGGAGATGAATAAACTCTCTTTCCCAGAATGAGTGTTCTCACATGGGAATGCCACTGTTATTACGGAGTTCATTATCAACACACAGACATACAGTGGGGCAAAAAAGTATTTAGTCAGCCACCAATTGTGCAAGTTCTCCCACTTAAAAAGATGAGAGGCCTGTAATTTTCATCATAGGTACACTTCAACTATGACAGACAAAATTAGAAAAAAAATCCAGAAAATCACATTTGTAGGATTTTTTATGAATTTATTTGCAAATTATGGTGGAAAATAAGTATTTGGTCACCTACAAACAAGCAAGATTTCTGGCTCTCACAGACCTGTAACTTCTTCTTTAAGAGGCTCCTCTGTCCTCCACTCGTTACCTGTATTAATGGCACCTGTTTGAACTTGTTATCAGTATAAAAGACAGCTGTCCACAACCTCAAACATTCACACTCCAAACTCCACTATGGCCAAGACCAAAGAGCTGTCAAAGGTGGCTGACTAAATACTTTTTTGTCCCACTGTACCTGACACTGTTATTACGAAGTTCAATATCAACACACAGACGTACCTGACACTGTTATTACGGAGTTCATTATCAACACACAGACAGACCTGACACTGTTATTACGGAGTTCATTATCAACACACAGACAGACCTGACACTGTTATTACGGAGTTCATTATCAACACACAGACAGATCTGACACTGTTATTACGGAGTTCATTATCAACACACACAGGGGCACAATGGCTGTTTACAACACACACAGACGTACCTGACACTGTTATTACGGAGTTCATTATCAACACACAGACAGACCTGACACTGTTATTACGGAGTTCATTATCAACACACACAGGGGCACAGTGGATGTTTACAACACAGTTTACATGGACTTAGTTTTTTGTCCTAACATCTAAAGGTGTGTTTTGGAGGGCCACTGTCTCACCTCTTGTCTCCTGTGTTTTGTCCTGTAGTTTGTGGAGACCATCAGCAGTAAGCAGAGTGAACTGGACACCTTCATAGCAGAGGGCTACAAGACTGCTCTGTCTGAGGAGCGCAGGAGGTACTGTTTCCTGGTGGACAGACAGTGTGCTGTGGCCAAGAACAGCAGTGCCTACCACGGCAAGGTAAGGGTTAACACAACTGGCTCTGTGGGGTGGTTGTGTGTGTGTGTGTGGGGGGGGGGGGGGGGGGGTTGTTGTCGTCCAGGTGGCAATGTAAAATGCATGGGTTTGGTATCTGTCTGTCTCAATGGTGTAATCAGTCATATTTTCTGCTGTTTATAATGGTCATATAACTGAATGATGAGCCTATACTTCTCTGTAATATAATGTGTGTGTATATATACATATATATTGTGTGTGTGTATATATAACTCTGTGACCTTGACCTGGGGTCATCTCATCACAACTCTATTTGTCAAAACTGATTTAAGGTATCATCCCAAATGGCACCCTATTCCCTATGTAGTGCACTACTTTAGACCAGGGCCCTCTTTGAAAGGTTACCATTTGGGACATAATATATGACAGGCTGTTAGGAGATGTTCTGGCTTCATGATAGATCCAGTTGATATAATATTCATAGTCTATTTCATTGCTGCATATGAATAATACCGTATTTCCTGAGAAACGTCATGGAGAGGAGGATATGTAAAGAGGTTGTACAGGTGTGGGTGGATGGGTGGGTGTTAGTGCAGCTGTTTCCTGGGATCACTAAGGAGGGAGGGTGTGTGTGTGTGTGTGGCGGACGGGGCGACAAGTACGTACAAACACACACACTGCTGCTGACCATTTCTAGAACATGGAGTCCAGTGGTTTAATCAGCATGGGGGTGTGTGTGGGAAGAGCTCAAAGGCTGTGCTGAAGAGTCCTCTCGGAGGGGAAAGAGAGAGATGCACACAGAGAGAGAGAGACGGAGTGAGTAAGAGAGACTGGCGAGCGAGAGAGTACAGCTGCCGCAGCGAAGCATCTAGGTTGTGGTCTGAGTCACCTGGGACTCATTGGTGCAGCCTGGTTGGTTCTACACACACACACACACACACACACACACACACACACACAGGGACACACACAGGGACACACACAGGGACACACAGGGAAGCTGCTCTGCTCTCTGGGATGAATGGGGCTGAATAGAGGCTGTCTCTTAAATGGCACCCTATTCCCTACATAGTGCACTAGTTTTGCCCAGAGCCCATACAAAGTAGGGTGGGAATAGAAAGCCATTTGGAACCCAGAGAGAGAGGGAATATAAGAGAGGAACAGAACAGGAATGTTGGAGGGAGAGTGAAAGTTACCATGAAAGATGACTGGAGATCTTCAAGGTGATGATGTGTGTTAGATCAGAAGACGTTGTAGTCAAGACGACAAGGATCTAAAGAAGTGGATCTCTAAATCTTAGTCGTGTGTTATAGCTTCCATCTCTAGAGAAGTAGATCTCTAAATCGTAGTCATGTGTTACAGCTTCCACGTGTTACACTAATCAATGACTGTTGTCTATAGACTCATCTGGTGTGTGTTGACTTATTGATTGATCTCTATCTGTCCAGGGTAAAGACCTGCTGACCCAGAAGATCCCAGTATGGCAGCAGGCTTGTTCAGACCCCAACAAGCTACCAGAGCGGGCCATGCTCCTAGCCCAGCAGATGGGCTCCGGGTCCAGCACGGGCACCGCTTCCCTGACCATGGGGGGCTCCAGCCCCCTGAACACCTCCAAGTCTAACCTGTCCAACCTGGTCATCTCTGACCCCATCCCCGGGGCTCAGCCACTCCCTGTCCCCCCAGAACTGGCTGTCTTCATGGGTGGTGGGCTGGGGCACCAGGCGGTGAGTGGTGGGCTGGGGCACCAGGCGGTGGGTGGTGGGGCTGGGGCACCAGGCGGTGAGTGGTGGGGCTGGGGCACCAGGCGGTGAGTGGTGGGGCTGGGGCACCAGGCGGTGAGTGGTGGGGCTGGGGCACCAGGCGGTGAGTGGTGGGGCTGGGGCACCAGGCGGTGAGTGGTGGGTCTGGGGCACCAGGCGGTGAGTGGTGGGTCTGGGGCACCAGGCGGTGTGTGGTGGGTCTGGGGCACCAGGCGGTGTGTGGTGGGTCTGGGGCACCAGGCGGTGTGTGGTGGGTCTGGGGCACCAGGCGGTGAGTGGTGGGTCTGGGGCACCAGGCGGTGAGTGGTGGGTCTGGGTGAGCGGGCTGGTAATGTTGATGTCTGGGGAAGGTTTCTCTCACTCTGTAGGTGTTGGGAATATTAATATTCAGCTGTGAATTGTATTGGTTTTTATTAGTTCCTACCAAAGCAGCAGCTACTCTTCCTGGGGTTTATTATGGATCCCCATTAGTTCCTGCCAATACAGCAGCTACTCTTCCTGGGGTTTATTATGGATCCCCATTAGTTCCTGCCAAGACAGCAGCTACTCTTCCTGGGGTTTATTATGGATCCCCATTAGTTCCTGCCAAGACAGCAGCTACTCTTCCTGGGGTTTATTATGGATTCCATTAGTTCCTGCCAAGACAGCAGCTACTCTTCCTGGGGTTTATTATGGATTCCTATTAGTTCCTGCCAAGACAGCAGCTACTCTTCCTGGGGTTTATTATGGATCCCCATTAGTTCCTGCCAAGACAGCAGCTACTCTTCCTGGGGTTTATTATGGATCCCCATTAGTTCCTGCCAAGACAGCAGCTACTCTTCCTGGGGTTTATTATGGATCCCCATTAGTTCCTGCCAAGACAGCAGCTACTCTTCCTGGGGTTTATTATGGATCCCCATTAGTTCCTGCCAAGACAGCAGCTACTCTTCCTGGGGTTTATTATGGATCCCCATTAGTTCCTGCCAAGACAGCAGCTACTCTTCCTGGGGTTTATTATGGATCCCCATTAGTTCCTGCCAAGACAGCAGCTACTCTTCCTGGGGATTATTATGGATCCCCATTAGTTCCTGCCAAGACAGCAGCTACTCTTCCTGGGGTTTATTATGGATCCCCATTAGTTCCTGCCAAGACAGCAGCTACTCTTCCTGGGGTTTATTATGGATCCCCATTAGTTCCTGCCAAGACAGCAGCTACTCTTCCTGGGGTTTATTATGGATCCCCATTAGTTCCTGCCAAGACAGCAGCTACTCTTCCTGGGGTTTATTATGGATCCCCATTAGTTCCTGCCAAGACAGCAGCTACTCTTCCTGGGGTCCAGCAACATTAAGGCAGTTATATACAAAATAAGAGGTTTAATGCAATCAGATAGGTAAAGGTGTCAGAGAGGTAAAGGAGTCAGAGAGGTAAAGGAGTCAGAGAGGTAAAGGAGTCAGAGCGGTAAAGGTGTCAGAACGGTAAAAGGTGTCAGAGCGGTAAGCGGTAAAGGAGTCAGAGCAGTTAAAGGTGTCAGAGCGGTAAAGGTGTCAGAACGGTAAAAGGTGTCAGAGCGGTAAGCGGTAAAGGAGTCAGAGCAGTTAAAGGTGTCAAATATATGAAGCACATGGAAGCATACAATATCTTTGAAGACGACAGAACAGACTCTAACAGAACTCTAGAAGTACATATCCTGAAGAAAATGTGGTGTGCACTCTAACTTGTGAAGGATCAGTTGATTGACTGATAGCCTGAACATGTGAACGTTGGTTTTGGTGCCTATAGCTTGAATGGTTCAAGACTTACTGTAGGTGGGTTATTTTTTGCAAATGTATGCAAATATATATAGTTAGTTGATCAAAGTTAAGAATTTGAATTTAGGATAGCCTGTACCTGTGAAAGTTGGTTTTGGTGCCTATAGCTTGAATGGTTCAAGACTTACTGTTGGTGGGTTATTTTGTGCACATTCATATAGTTACAGTTGATAACGATCTTGAAGTTAGGATAGCCTGAATGTTTTAAAGTTGGTCTTGTAGCTTATTTGGCCAAGGAGCAGGACCATTTGAAATACCTACCATTGTATTACTGCGGTTCTCATTCAAACCCATGTAAATGTAGGCACATTTTAAATGCTTATATTTGAAAAAATATATATAAACAGTATTCAATCTGAATGCGTGCAATCTAAGTTGGGTCAGTCTAAACATCTCTGAACAAACATTAGTTTGACATTGATCTCTTAAACGGTTTAAGAGCAGAGTCAAATCCAAAATATTCCCATTCAAGCCTATGGAGCTTTTATTGACATTTTAAAAATGGTTTCAGGAAGTGTAAACGTTATCTGAATGCAATGAATCTAATTGGGGTCAGTTTGGAGTTGACAGTTTAAACGGGGAAAGAGGAGATTAATCTAATTGGGGTCAGTTTGGAGTTGACAGTTTAAACGGGGAAAGAGGAGATGAATCTAATTGGGGTCAGTTTGGAGTTGACAGTTTAAACGGGGAAAGAGGAGATGAATCTAATTGGGGTCAGTTTGGAGTTGACAGTTTAAACGGGGAAAGAGGAGATTAATCTAATTGGGGTCAGTTTGAAGTTGACAGTTTAAACGGGGAAAGAGGAGATGAATCTAATTGGGGTCAGTTTGGAGTTGACAGTTTAAACGGGGAAAGAGGAGATTAATCTAATTGGGGTCAGTTTGGAGTTGACAGTTTAAACGGGGAAAGAGGAGATGAATCTAATTGGGGTCAGTTTGGAGTTGACAGTTTAAACGGGGAAAGAGGAGATGAATCTAATTGGGGTCAGTTTGGAGTTGACAGTTTAAACGGGGAAAGAGGAGATGAATCTAATTGCGGTCAGTTTGGAGTTGACAGTTTAAACGGGGAAAGAGGAGATGAATCTAATTGGGGTCAGTTTGGAGTTGACAGTTTAAACGGGGAAAGAGGAGATGAATCTAATTGGGGTCAGTTTGGAGTTGACAGTTTAAACGGGGAAAGAGGAGATGAATCTAATTCGGGTCCGTTTGGAGTTGACAGTTTAAACGGGGAAAGAGGAGATGAATCTAATTGGGGTCAGTTTGGAGTTGACAGTTTAAACGGGGAAAGAGGAGATGAATCTAATTGCGGTCAGTTTGGAGTTGACAGTTTAAACGGGGAAAGAGGAGATGAATCTAATTGGGGTCAGTTTGGAGTTGACAGTTTAAACGGGGAAAGAGGAGATTAATCTAATTGGGGTCAGTTTGGAGTTGACAGTTTAAACGGGGAAAGAGGAGATTAATCTAATTGGGGTCAGTTTGGAGTTGACAGTTTAAACGGGGAAAGAGGAGATGAATAGAAATGACATATTTTACCATTCAAGTCTATGGCCCGTTTCCTCCCCATTTGAAATGCATTAGGAGCTCATTTAAATATTGTTATAATTTAAAAAGTATCAATGCTACCCAAAATATTTCTTCAAGCAACCCGAGTTGGGGCAGTCTGGAAGTTGATTTCGTTTGAATAGTTTAAGTCGTTTAAGGGCTAATAATAATATGAGTATATAAGAAATGCAGAGAATACACACCTAATTACAACAAATGAATTGATACTCTTAATTTAAGCTTGGATTTCAGGCGAGTGTGTGTGTGAATAAATTGTCTCTGCTTCCTGAGTAAACAGACTAAATCAGCCTGTAGCCAGAGACTTCTGGCCCTCGGTGGGGGAACTAAACTACTCATTTACATATTACACTTTTAATGATGCAACTTATTAATTAGGTATTAAACTCGTGTAAGATGAGAAGTGGAGGCTTACATATGACCTATGAACAACACCTCTGTCTGAATATTAATTATCTAACTGGATCTTTGCCAAAAGCTTTTATCCATCATTTCACTTTCTGAATAAACCCCCAGGAAGTCAGTCAACAAACTGGTTAAATCGTCTCTGTGCTCCGTGGCAGAAGGTGAAGAATTGCAGGAAATTACCTCTAAAAGTTCTCTCTGCTGTCAAGAGGGGGGCCGCTAAAATGTTTTGCTCACAAAGTTGCTGCATGTGTGGGTGCGGAGGTGGGTACGGATGTGGGTGCGGATGTGGGTGCGGAGGTGGGTGCGGGTGTGGGTGCGGGTACGGATGTGGGTACCCCCATCAGATTTGATTTGGCCCCACCCCCCATCAGATTTGATTTGGCCCCACCCCTATCAGATTTGATTTGGCCCCACCCCCATCAGATTTGATTTGGCCCCACCCCCATCAGATTTGATTTGGCCCCACCCCCATCAGATTTGATTTGGCCCCACTCCATCATATTTGATTTGGCCCCACCCCCATCAGATTTGATTTGGCCCCACCCCCATCAGATTTGATTTGGCCCCACCCCCATCATATTTGATTTGGCCCCACCCCCATCAGATTTGATTTGGCCCCACCCCCATCAGATTTGATTTGGCCCCACCCCCATCAAAGTAGCCTGTCCCTGTTCTAGACGAAACATTGAACGCAAGACTGTATATGGATATACTGTAGCTTCTCCTACACAACCTACACACACTATAGATACCAGACTGTATATGGATATACTGTAGCTTCTCCCACACACACTATAGATACCAGACTATATATGGATATACTGTAGCTTCTCCCACACACACTATAGATACCAGACTGTATATTGATATACTGTAGCTTCTCCTACACAACCTACACACACTATAGATACCAGACTGTATATGGATATACTGTAGCTTCTCCCACACAACCTACACACACTATAGATACCAGACTGTATATGGATATACTGTAGCTTCTCCCACACACACTATAGATACCAGACTGTATATGGATATACTGTAGCTTCTCCCACACACACTATAGATACCAGACTGTATATTGATATACTGTAGCTTCTCCTACACAACCTACACACACTATAGATACCAGACTGTATATGGATATACTGTAGCTTCTCCCACACACACTATAGATACCAGACTGTATATGGATATACTGTAGCTTCTCCTACACAACCTACACACACTATAGATACCAGACTGTATATGGATATACTGTAGCTTCTCCCACACACACACTATAGATACCAGACTGTATATGGATATACTGTAGCTTCTCCTACACAACCTACACACACTATAGATACCAGACTGTATATGGATATACTGTAGCTTCTCCCACACACACTATAGATACCAGACTGTATATGGATATACTGTAGCTTCTCCCACACACACTATAGATACCAGACTGTATATGGATATACTGTAGCTTCTCCCACACACACTATAGATACCAGACTCTATATGGATATACTGTAGCTTCTCCCACACACACTATAGATACCAGACTGTATATGGATATACTGTAGCTTCTCCTACACACACTATAGATACCAGACTGTATATGGATATACAGTAGCTTCTCCCACACACACTATAGATACCAGACCGTATATGGATATACTGTAGCTTCTCCTACACAACCTACACACACTATAGATACCAGACTGTATATGGATATACTGTAGCTTCTCCTACACAACCTACACACACTATAGATACCAGACTGTATATGGATATACTGTAGCTTCTCCCACACACACTATAGATACCAGACTGTATATGGATATACTGTAGCTTCTCCTACACACACTATAGATACCAGACTGTATATGGATATACTGTAGCTTCTCCCACACACACTATAGATACCAGACTGTATATGGATATACTGTAGCTTCTCCTACACAACCTACACACACTATAGATACCAGACTGTATATGGATATACTGTAGCTTCTCCTACACACACTATAGATACCAGACTGTATATGGATATACTGTAGCTTCTCCTACACAACCTACACACACTATAGATACCAGACTGTATATGGATATACTGTAGCTTCTCCTACACAACCTACACACACTATAGATACCAGACTGTATATTGATATACTGTAGCTTCTCCCACACACACTATAGATACCAGACTGTATATGGATATACTGTAGCTTCTCCCACACACACTATAGATACCAGACCGTATATGGATATACTGTAGCTTCTCCCACACACACTATAGATACCAGACTGTATATGGATATACTGTAGCTTCTCCCACACACTATAGATACCAGACTGTATATGGATATACTGTAGCTTCTCCTACACACACTATAGATACCAGACTGTATATGGATATACTGTAGCTTCTCCTACACAACCTACACACACTATAGATACCAGACTGTATATGGATATACTGTAGCTTCTCCTACACAACCTACACACACTATAGATACCAGACTGTATATGGATATACTGTAGCTTCTCCCACACACACTATAGATACCAGACTGTATATGGATATACTGTAGCTTCTCCTACACACACTATAGATACCAGACTGTATATGGATATACTGTAGCTTCTCCTACACAACCTACACACACTATAGATACCAGACTGTATATGGATATACTGTAGCTTCTCCCACACACACTATAGATACCAGACTATATATGGATATACTGTAGCTTCTCCCACACACACTATAGATACCAAACCATATATGAATGTATGTACAGTATACTACTGTTGTTAATGTGTCATGTAGTGCACAGTTCCCCTAATGGTGGCCCATCAAATTTACAGTCTACAAATGATCATGTTCCGGCCCACCGATCATGCGCTCAATAATGTTTTTGTTGTTGCCTGCAGCTAAATCTAGTTGATGATCCCTGCTGTAGTGCATGTTTCTGAATGTATATATTCCATGTTTCCAGAGGCTGATGGGTTCAGATGGGATGTCCATGGTGAACGGTACGACAGGACTCCACGGAGAGGAAGAGTACTGGACAGAGGGGGGGGTGTCAGTCTCCCAGCTCCAAGGAAGACCCTCCTCCCCCCAGGCCCCTTCCCTACCCCAGGGACAGGCCCCCACCCAGAGACAGGTCAGCACAGAACACAGAATTACATAGATAGTATATACCGGTAGTATATTGTACAATTGCTTGGCGATAGGAATTTAAAATTGATATCCTCCAGGGATCCATCTTAGTGTCTGCTAATGCTAAAATGTTATGTAAATGTGTGTCTGTTAATATTCAAGTGGATGCAGATGATTCTGTAACTGTTGTTTCTACACTGGGTCAAAACAAGCAATGTGATTGGTTGAGAAGCGTTCTATGTGATTGGTGATCGCTTAGGTCACTTTGTTTTTGCCCATTCTAACGTTCAATTGAACAGTAACTGAATGCCTCGATGCCTGCCTGCCTGCTTTATAAAGCAAGCCACAGCTACGTGACTCACTGTCTGTAGGAGTGATCTATTTTCATGAACGGGGTAGTGTACCTAATAAACTGTCTACTGAGCACATATATATATATATATATATATATCACACACACACACTGTATGTAGATAATATACAGGTCATGTAGATAATATACATGTCATGTAGATAATATACAGGTAATGCATGTATCTCTATGCAGGTCAGTGAGCACTACTCCAATACCCTGCCCGTCCGCAGGCCCCAGCCTGCCAAGAACAAGACCTCTGTTGGTAAGAGAACTTAAGCTAACACTGCTAGTCTCTGGCAGATAACTGTATACTGTTACGTTACTGTCTGGTAAGAGAACCGTATGCTGCCAGCGTCACGTAAACAGGTTAATCTCCTCAAAGCAGATAGGAATAACAATGACGTTGTGAATCAGCTAGTCTTAGTAACCAAGTTAGCACCTAACATAGCATCTTCCTTAGTAAAAACTCTTCCAGGAGCCACATTGTGCTGTGTAGCGTGACACTGATGTCCCCCTTCTCCACCCTGGCCCCAGGTGAGACCCGTACCCTTCCCAGGTCTAGCTCCATGGCAGCGGGGCTGGAGAAGAACGGTCGTGCCCGTGTCCAGGCCATCTTCTCCCACGCGGCCGGAGACAACAGCACCCTGCTCAGCTTCTCTGAGGGAGACGTCATCACCCTGCTGGTCCCAGAGGCCCGTGACGGATGGCACTATGGGGAGAACGAGAAGAACAAGATGTAAGTGTCTGTCTGTCACAGAGACATGGACTGATAGCTTGTGTGTTCAGTAGTACATATCAATGGAGGCTGCTGAGGGGAGGACGGCTCATAATAATGTCTGGAACGGAGTCAATGGAATGGCATCAAACACATGGAAACCATGGAAACAATGTGTTTGATACCATTCCACTTAGTCCGCTCCAGCCATTACCACGAGCCAGTCCTCCCCAATGAAGGTGTCACCAACCTCCTGTGCTGCATATTAACCTGTAGACTGACATTCAGAACTGAGGATTTTGCGCAAGTCTTTGGTTAAACATCAATGCATGATTTCCACAGAAGTCAGAGTTAACCGCAGATCTCAAGAGGATTCAGATCTAATGTAGTTTCCAGCATGCGTCTTCATCTTAACTAATTTTACCTGTTTCCCCCCTCAGGCGTGGCTGGTTCCCCTTCTCTTACACACGGGTGCTGCCAGAGAGTGAGAAGGAGAAGCTCCAGGTGAAGTAAGTAGATAATATCCTAGCCAGTACTACACCGTTCAGGTGAAGTAAGGAGATAATATCCTAGCCAGTACTATACCATTCAGGTGAAGTAATTAGATAATATCCTAGCCAGTATTACACCATTCAGGTGAAGTAATTAGATAATATCCTAGCCAGTACTACACCATTCAGGTGAAGTAATTAGATAATATCCTAGCCAGTATTACACCATTCAGGTGAAGTAATTAGATAATATCCTAGCCAGTACTACACCATTCAGGTGAAGTAATTAGATAATATCCTAGCCAGTACTATACCATTCAGGTGAAGGAAGGAGATAATATCCTAGCCAGTACTATACCATTCAGGTGAAGTAAGTAGATAATATCCTAGCCAGTACTACACCGTTCAGGTGAAGTAATTAGATAATATCCTAGCCAGTACTACACCGTTCAGGTGAAGTAAGTAGATAATATCCTAGCCAGTACTACACCGTTCAGGTGAAGTAAGTAGATAATATCCTAGCCAGTACTACACCGTTCAGGTGAAGTAAGTAGATCATATCCTAGCCAGTACTACACCGTTCAGGTGAAGTAAGTAGATAATATCCTAGCCAGTACTACACCGTTCAGGTGAAGTAAGTAGATAATATCCTAGCCAGTACTACACCGTTCAGGTGAAGTAATTAGATAATATCCTAGCCAGTACTACACCGTTCAGGTGAAGTAAGTTGATAATATCCTAGCCAGTACTACACCGTTCAGGTGAAGTAAGTAGATAATATCCTAGCCAGTACTACACCGTTCAGGTGAAGTAAGTAGATAATATCCTAGCCAGTACTACACCGTTCAGGTGAAGTAAGTAGATAATATCCTAGCCAGTACTACACCATTCAGGTGAAGTAAGGAGATAATATCCTAGCCAGTACTACACCGTTCAGGTGAAGTAAGTAGATAATATCCTAGTCAGTACTACACCGTTCAGGTGAAGTAAGTAGATAATATCCTAGCCAGTACTACACCATTCAGGTGAAGGAAGTAGATAATATCCTAGCCAGTACTACACCATTCAGGTGAAGGAAGTAGATAATATCCTAGCCAGTACTACACCATTCAGTTGAAGGAAGTAGATAATATCCTAGCCAGTACTACACCATTCAGGTGAAGGAAGTAGATAATATCCTAGCCAGTACTACACCATTCTGGTGAAGTAAGTAGATAATATCCTAGCCAGTACTACACCATTCAGGTGAAGTAAGTAGATAATATCCTAGCCAGTACTACACCATTCAGGTGAAGGAAGTAGATAATATCCTAGCCAGTACTACACCATTCAGGTGAAGGAAGTAGATAATATCCTAGCCAGTACTACACCATTCAGGTGAAGGAAGTAGATAATATCCTAGCCAGTACTACACCATTCAGGTGAAGGAAGTAGATAATATCCTAGCCAGTACTACACCATTCAGGTGAAGGAAGTAGATAATATCCTAGCCAGTACTACACCATTCAGGTGAAGGAAGTAGATAATATCCTAGCCAGTACTACACCATTCAGGTGAAGGAAGTAGATAATATCCTAGCCAGTACTACACCATTCAGGTGAAGGAAGTAGATAATATCCTAGCCAGTACTACACCATTCAGGTGAAGGAAGTAGATAATATCCTAGCCAGTACTACACCATTCAGGTGAAGGAAGTAGATAATATCCTAGCCAGTACTACACCATTCAGGTGAAGGAAGTAGATAATATCCTAGCCAGTACTACACCATTCTGGTGAAGTAAGTAGATAATATCCTAGCCAGTACTACACCGTTCAGGTGAAGGAAGTAGATAATATCCTAGCCAGTACTACACCGTTCAGGTGAAGGAAGTAGATAATATCCTAGCCAGTACTACACCATTCAGGTGAAGGAAGTAGATAATATCCTAGCCAGTACTACACCATTCAGGTGAAGTAAGTAGATAATATCCTAGCCAGTACTACACCGTTCAGGTGAAGGAAGTAGATAATATCCTAGCCAGTACTACACCATTCAGGTGAAGGAAGTAGATAATATCCTAGCCAGTACTACACCATTCAGGTGAAGGAAGTAGATAATATCCTAGCCAGTACTACACCATTCAGGTGAAGGAAGTAGATAATATCCTAGCCAGTACTACACCATTCAGGTGAAGGAAGTAGATAATATCCTAGCCAGTACTACACCATTCAGGTGAAGGAAGTAGATAATATCCTAGCCAGTACTACACCGTTCAGGTGAAGGAAGTAGATAATATCCTAGCCAGTACTACACCATTCAGGTGAAGGAAGTAGATAATATCCTAGCCAGTACTACACCATTCAGGTGAAGGAAGTAGATAATATCCTAGCCAGTACTACACCATTCAGGTGAAGGAAGTAGATAATATCCTAGCCAGTACTACACCATTCAGGTGAAGGAAGTAGATAATATCCTAGCCAGTACTACACCATTCAGGTGAAGGAAGTAGATACTATCCTAGCCAGTACTACACCATTCTGGCTGGAACGATAATATGATCATGTCAATTTCAAAAATATATATTTCACCTTTATTTAACCAGGTAGGCAAGTTGAGAACAAGTTCTCATTTACAATTGCGACCTGTCCAAGATAAAGCAGTTCGACACATACAACAACACAGAGTTACACATGGAGTAAAACAAACATACAGTCAATAATACAGTAGAAAAATAAGTCTATATACAATGTGAGCAAATGAGGTGAGAAGGGAGGTAAAGGCAAAAAAGGCCATGGTGGAGAAGTAAATACAATATAGCAAGTCAAACACTGGAATGGTAGATTTGCAGTGGAAGAATGTGCAAAGTAGAGATAGAAATAATCGGGTGCAAAGGAGCAAAATAAATGAATAAATACAGTAGGGGGAGAGGTAGTTGTTCCATCTTCACGTTCAGTAAAGATTGATTTGATTGGCTGAATGATTGCTGTCCCCTCCAGTCTGCACCATGGGAAGAGCAGCAGTACCGGGAACCTGCTGGAGAGCGACATGTCTCTGCCCATGCCCGACTACGGCCTGACTGCCCGCCTGCTGGCACAGAGCCTGGCACAGAGCAGACCCAGGCCCTACAGCATGGCAGGCTTTACCACACAGGTCAGTGTTTGTGAGCGAACACGCAGTCGGACAGATGCTGACACACAGATGGATAGAGGCTGACACACACCAGGCCACGGCCCTACACCATTTTCTCTACACAACTGAAACAGACAGCCATAGACTTCTAAAGACACACGACAAACACAATCTCCCACTCAGAACACACCCTCTTCCCAGTAATGCACTGAGGTTGATTCAGTCTGGAGAGTAGAGGTGTCTGGTCTGATTGGCTATCTGGAGGACTCAAGACAGAATCTCCCACTCAGAACACACCATCTTCCCAGTAATCCACTGTGTGGTTGATTCAGTCTGGAGAGTAGAGGTGTCTGGTCTGATTGGCTATCTGGAGGACTCCAGACAGAATCTCCCACTCAGAACACACCATCTTCCCAGTAATCCACTGTGTGGTTGATTCAGTCTGGAGAGTAGAGGTGTCTGGTCTGATTGGCTATCTGGAGGACTCCAGTCAGTTTGCTGTATTGTTCTGTTAACACTATGTACTGTAAGGAGTAATACTGCAGGAGAACACAGGGATATAGAGTAGGAATGTGGCTCTGGCGCCATCTGCTGGAGGTTCTCTATCAATAACTGCTTTTATACGTGAGAGTTTCTGACAGTACATCTATAAAATAGACACTGTGAACATACACGACCATACTTGGAGCTCCCGAGTGGCGCAGCGATCCGAGGCACTGCATCTCAGTGCTAGAGGCATCACTACAGATCCTGGTTCGATTCCAGACTATCCCAACCAGCTGTGATTGGGAATCCCATAGGGTGGCGCACAATTGGCCCAGCGTTGTTAGGGTTTGGCCTGGGGTAGGCCGTCATTGTAAATAATAATTTGTTCTTAACTGACTTTCCTAGTTAAAATGAATTTTAAAAATGTAAAATGAAAATACAGTTACTCACAGTAATTGATGTATCATTAGGCCATGCTAATGTTATCTTTGTAAGGTGTTAACTATTAACGGCAGGATTTGTGAGATTTAGGAATGAGCTGTGTGTTAAGGAGTGTTCTAATGTAGGAATGAACTGTGTGTTAAGGAGTGTTCTAATGTAGGAATGAACTGTGTGTTAAGGAGTGTTCTAATGTAGGAATGAACTGTGTGTTAAGGAGTGTTCTAATGTAGGAATGAACTGTGTGTTAAGGAGTGTTCTAATGTAGGAATGAACTGTGTGTTAAGGAGTGTTCTAATGTAGGAATGAACTGTGTTAAGGAGTGTTCTAATGTAGGAATGAACTGTGTGTTAAGGAGTGTTCTAATGTAGGAATGAACTGTGTGTTAAGGAGTGTTCTAATGTAGGAATTAACTGTGTGTTAAGGAGTGTTCTAATGTAGGAATGAACTGTGTGTTAAGGAGTATTCTAATGTAGGAATGAACTGTGTGTTAAGGAGTGTTCTAATGTAGGAATGAACTGTGTGTTAAGGAGTGTTCTAATGTAGGAATGAACTGTGTGTTAAGGAGTGTTCTAATGTAGGAATGAACTGTGTGTTAAGGAGTGTTCTAATGTAGGAATGAACTGTGTGTTAAGGAGTGTTCTAATGTAGGAATGAACTGTGTGTTAAGGAGTGTTATAATGTAGGAATGAACTGTGTGTTAAGGAGTGTTATAATGTAGGAATGAACTGTGTGTTAAGGAGTGTTATAATGTAGGAATGAACTGTGTCATGATAATGCTCTTTTCCATTTCAGCCTGCCCTTGAGGACTATGACAGTCGCTTTGCTGCTGCAAGGTAAGAACCTTATTATCAACCTCCCTGAACTACTGACCTGGTAGTTACACTGAGTGGTATGAATGACTGATCACCATGCAGTATGAATGTGAACTACTGTACTGACCTGGTAGTTACACTGAGTGGTATGAATGACTGATCACCATGTAGTATGAATGTGAACTACTGTACTGACCTGGTAGTTACACTGAGTGGTATGAATGACTGATCACCATGTAGTATGAATGTGAACTACTGTACTGACCTGGTAGTTACACTGAGTGGTATGAATGTGAACTACTGTACTGACCTGGTAGTTACACTGAGTGGTATGAATGACTGATCACCATGTAGTATGAATGTGAACTACTGTACTGACCTGGTAGTTACACTGAGTGGTATGAATGACTGATCACCATGTAGAATGAATGTGAACTACTGTACTGACCTGGTAGTTACACTGAGTGGTATGAATGACTGATCACCATGTAGAATGAATGTGAACTACTGTACTGACCTGGTAGTTACACTGAGTGGTATGAATGACTGATCACCATGTAGTATGAATGTGAACTACTGTACTGACCTGGTAGTTACACTGAGTGGTATGAATGTGAACTACTGTACTGACCTGGTAGTTACACTGAGTGGTATGAATGACTGATCACCATGTAGAATGAATGTGAACTACTGTACTGACCTGGTAGTTACACTGAGTGGTATGAATGACTGATCACCATGTAGTATGAATGTGAACTACTGTACTGACCTGGTAGTTACACTGAGTGGTATGAATGACTGATCACCATGTAGTATGAATGTGAACTACTGTGGCGGGCCGGGCGCAGTGCGCGCTAACCAAAGTTGCCAGGTGCACGGTGTTTCCCCTCCGACACATTGGTGCGGCTGGCTTCCGGGTTGGATGCGCGCTGTGTCAAGAAGCAGTGCGGCTTGGTTGGTTGTGTATCGGAGAACGTATGACTTTCGACCTTCGTCTCTCCCGAGCCCGTAGGGAGTTGTAGTGATGAGACAAGATAGTAGCTACTAACAGTTGGATACCACGAAATTGGGGAGAAAAAGGGGGTAAAAATTCAAATTAAAAAAAATAAATACACAGCACTGACTAGACTGGGATATGAGAGTAAAAATAAAACTACAATGAACAAAAATATAAGCGCAACATGAGTTACAGTTCATAAGGAAATCAGTCAATTGAAATAAATTCATTAGGTCCTAATCTATGGATGTCACATGACTGGGAATACAGATTATGCATCTGTTGGTCAGAGATACCTTTAAAAAAAAACAGTAGGGGAAAATGCAATTTTGTTCGTTGTCCTTAGCTTATGCCTGCCCATACCATAACCCCTCCGCCACCATGGGGCACTCTGTTCACAACGTTGACATCAGCAAACCGCTCGCCTACACAACATCGTGTCTGCAATCTGCCAGGTACAGTTGAAACCAGGACTCATCTGTGAAGAGCACACTTCTCCAGTGTGCCATTGGCCAGCGAAGTCTGTTACGATGCCTGTCAGGTCAAGACCCTAATTAGGACTACAAGTATGCATATGAGCTTCCCTGAGACGGTTTCTGACAGTTTTTGCAGAAGTTCTTCGGTTGTGCAAAGCCTCGGTTTCATCAGCTGTCTGGGTGGCTGGTCTCAGACGATCCCGCAGGTGAAGAAGCTGGATGTGGAGGTCCTGGGCTGGCGTGGTTACACGTGGTCTGTGGTTACACGTGGTCTGTGGTTACACGTGGTCTGTGGTTGTGAGGCCGGTTGGACGTACTGCCAAATACTCCAAAACAACATTGGACGCGGCTTATGGTAGAGAAATGAACATTAAATTCTCTGGCAACAGCTCTTGTGGACATTCCTGCAGTCAGCATGCCAATTTCACACTCCCTCAAAACGTTTGGGACATCTGTAGCATTGTGTTGTGTGACTGCACATTTTAGAGTGACCTTTTATTGTCAACAGCACAAGATGCACCTGTGTAATGATCATGCTGTTTAATTAGCTTATTGATATGCCACACCTGTCAGGTGGATGGATTATCCTGGCAAAAAAGAAATGCTCACTAACAGGGAGGTAAACAAATTTGTGCACAGAATTTGAGAGAAATAAGCTGTTTTGTGCGTATGTAATGAATGTATTTCAG
This sequence comes from Oncorhynchus clarkii lewisi, assembly GCF_045791955.1. Classification (NCBI taxonomy): domain Eukaryota; kingdom Metazoa; phylum Chordata; class Actinopteri; order Salmoniformes; family Salmonidae; genus Oncorhynchus; species Oncorhynchus clarkii. The sequence goes on from NC_092158.1 coordinate 89,446,548, forward strand.
CTCATGAAACATGGGACCAACACTTTACATGTTGTGTTTATATTTTTGCTCAGTGTAGATCATTAAAGACCAATATTGCTTTGATGTGGAAGTTTAGCTGTTTAGTTTGAGTTCAAACTTGGAGACACTGCAGCTCTTCAGGCTTTGGATAAAAGTGTCTGCTAAATGGCATATATTATATAAGACCAGTCTTGGATGTCCAGCTCTGAGGAAGCTTTCATTTCTCCTCTTTTGGGGTCTTGCTTGCTTTTTCCTCAGACTCCATAGCTGCTATATTGACTTGTCATTTAATGACAACAGCATTTCATATAACTAGTGTCTAGAAGGTTTATTCTCCAACTGTTTCTGAGTCAATGTTTGTCTCTCAAACTGACTCTATCCCAAGTGGAATAGGGTTTCATTTGGGACAGAGTTAGTTTCTGTAATCCAATCAGAAGTCAGATCCACTGCTCTGGGAGGAGGGGTTAACCTAGGTTCATCCGAAGAGATTGATTTATTTCTGTCTGTCTGACAATGGGGAAGGTGTGTGTGTGTTTACTTGTATGCATGTGTCTTGTGACATATCGAATGACATCATTCTGACCTCATGTTGACATCACTGCTTGGTGAGGCTGGAGCTCTGATGAGCTCTGGTCTGGCGCTACAAGTGCTTCTACATAGAGTTTGATAGAGAGCTCTTTTTTGCATCTTTGCCATAATGGCTTCTGTGACAGCATTGGTAGCACCATTGAGGGATTTCTCCATTTTAAAGGAAAACTCCACCCAAAAGTGATATTTTTGGTATTTGTTTCATTAGTACATTGTTGACGTAGTACCAAAAATGTTTTACTTGTCAACAATCAAGTTTTCAACATAAGTAACTTTAAAAAAAACTGAAATCATACCCATCATATGATGCTGTATTTTACGGGGATGATTTCAGTTTTTTTTTTAAAGTTGCATATCTTGCTGACATGAACAACTTTTTGGGGACTATGCCAACAATGGACCAATGAAACAAATACCAAAAGATGGCTTTTGGGTGGAGTTTTCCTCTAAAAGAAAAGAAGGCAATTTCATCTTCTTCTTCTATTGACAGTCGGTTAACAAACTGAAATGATCAACACTGCCACCTGTAGTCTGTTGTCTGAACAGGTATAAATCCAAGGTTGGCTATATACAACCGCCTCCATTTATATGATGTTTGTTCCGTAGTATCATTCATTGGCTGATCCCTCCTGATGACCTGGATAAAATTATGTGATCCTTCCATAATCAATAGGAAGTCCCACCCAGTTGACTACTTCAAAATGGTGAATGTCCTCAATGGAGCTGTCCATGCTAAAACAGGCTTCGTTGCACTTGAGCTGTCTATCCAAGTCTATGGTCGTTTCACATACTCCTTTTGTTCCTGAATATCTGATTCTGGGTCAGATCTTGTATTTATAGACCTAACAGGCCCAGGGTGTCTCCACCCTAGAGGCACCGAACTCATCTTACACCAGACCCCAACTGCCAACCAGATGACTTGGATTACCTCATCACAAATGGCCTCTAGGTTACTTGGGTTGAATTTGCATATTGTTCAAAAAGACAAGTGATTCTGTGAAACATTTAAATATCAATACATTCCATTTCTTTACCCTTCAAAAGTTCATTTTCTTTCTATCATCATTAATATTCAGATAGATATAGAGGCCTGGGTTGTGTTCATTAGGTTACCAAACGGAGGAAAACTGACAAACAAGTGGTACGAACCTGGACTTGTACAATAAGAAATGCAAATGTCTGTTGCAAAGCGTTTTGTGTGTCCTAATGAACATGACCCTGATGAAGGGAGTCCCATCTCGGTAACTATGGCAGCCAGGTGTGTTTTGGTGTGGGAGGTTTAGGTGGGAGGGAAGTACTTGCTACTCGTGTGTGTGTGTGTTTGAGATGGACGACACTGCAGTCTGACTGTGCAGAATCACTGATCTTCAACTAACTACTGATCACTACTCATTGTGTGATCAAGATGAGTGATTCTGTGCCTTGCCTTGTTCAAACTGATCCACTCAAAACACGCTGATGGTACAGCACCCCTCTCCTCCCTACACCGCTCCTCCCAAATCCACCCCTGCCTGCCTGCCCTCCTTGCCTTGTGGCTGTCTTGTCCCTCCATCTTCTCTCGAAGTGTGTCTCTTCTCTTCCCACCTGGCAAGCTTCCTTTCTCTTTGTTCCTTGTTCCACAGTTCTGATCCCGATGGCAAATTGATTTCGACAGTGTGAGAACAGACAGACAGAGACAGCTCCCTACCGGATAGCACAGGGGCCGCCCCCTCTCTTCCCAGCCCCCCCCCCCCCCCCTTTCAGTCTCTTCCCAACAATCTCACCCCTTAGTCTCTCCACCTCAATCTCACCCCTTAGTCTCTCCCCCTTAGTCTCCTCCCTGTCTCTCCCCCTTTAGTCTCCTCCCTGTCTCTCCCCCTTAGTCTCCTCCCTGTCTCTCCCCCTTAGTCTCCTTCCTGTCTCTCCCCCTTAGTCTCCTCCCTGTCTCTCCCCCTCAGTCTCCTCCCTGTCTCTCCCCCTCAGTCTCCTCCCTGTCTCCTCCCAGTCTCCTCCCTGTCTCCTCCCTGTCTCTCCCCCTTAGTCTCCTCCCTGTCTCTCCCCCTTAGTCTCCTCCCTGTATCCCCCCTCCTCCCCCCTGCTTCCACGCACTCCTTCTCCAAGTGGAAGAGCTCCAAGTCTCATCCCTCCTTTCTGTCCTTTCTTCCTCTCCTTGATCCCTCCTTCACTCCTTCCTTCCTCGGGTCGGTGGCGGTGACAGTGGCGGTTGGTGGGTAGAGGATGAGGAGGGCGCTGAGAGGGAGAGCCAGGGAGAAGCCCGTCCACCAATCGGCTTGCAGCGTTTCCCACTCTGAACTCTTAACTTTGAACTTCTCTATCTAATCAATGTCCGTGCGAGAGACAAAATGGACACTACTAAACTCTCAATCTCAAACAAGAGACTGCCTTTGCCACTGCTTTGTCTTTGACTTTCATGCATGTACATGGTTGTGTCATTTTGTTAAATCTGAAAAGACATGTTCCTGTACGGTACAAGTGCCAAAAAGATCAACATTGTATACAGTCATTGTACTTCACTCAGCCACTGAACTGGACTAAACTGCTTTTCTAAAGCACGTGGAATGACTCAACATGATAATGGGGACTTTGGATGTGTCAAATGGAACCCTATTCCCTATGTACATTTGACCCGGGCCCATTCTATGGGGAATAGGTGCTGTTTGTGACGTAGCCTTTGTTTGCATTGAGGCTGTGCAGATATTCTGTCTGTTGTTCCTTTGATATACACTATGTGGCGCTGCACTCATTGCCTGGTGTGACCTGTCAATGCTGAAGTCGATTTGGGGCTTTTTTTCGACGGTGTCAATATGCCTTACTTCTGAAATGTTCCTTTTTTTCTGTGGTAGTTTAAATGTGCAACTTAGGTTGTGGAATATAAATATCTTAGTTTAACTTGGACACCCCTTTCAAATTTGACGCAAGAATCAACTTTTTGTTTTATCAACTTTTGTCTGGGTGATCATTACCATCCAGGACGAATTTCGGATTTTCCTCTTTTTATGATTCTTAAAATCAAGATGATTATTTTGTTAAAAATATAAATAAATGTTTCACAGTGCAAAATATATCTGGTTTCAAATTCAGATCACACTATATACATCCAGTCCTTTCTAGGACCTCCTCCAAGCCATCCCATGAGTGGTCAGTCTGAAATATTCATTTTCCTTCAAATAGTCCTTGATGCAGCTCCGTTTGGACCTTTTCTGACCCCTGAATATGCTCTTTCAGCAGTTGGGGCAGTCATCATTGACCCCTCTACAACCATTTGAACCTTTGTCTAATTTTCTCCATAACTGCTGTGATCTAGTTGAAAGAAAGTACAAACAACATGTTTAATAATATGATTATCATCGTATGTCCTGAGTGATTATGTCCTTTTTTTGGTCTTCATTTCTTTGAAAAATGCGTTGTGTTGTTGTAAAAAGATTTCCAGAAAAATATAAAAATATTGATTTGAATAATATAAAAAGTCATTATCTTTGAGCATGCTACGGCGCAATGATCAGAAATGTGATACTATTGAACTTTGACATTGAATGTATGGTGACTTTTTACAAAAAGTATTCTAAATAAAACATATCTATATATTAATAAACAGTTTGTTCAGAGGAGAGATCTGTTCTGTCAAATTAATGACTTAAAAAAATATATATATTTGAAATTATTTAATTTAATATTTTTTCTATTTTGATTGACATCAGTATGTTTTGGACCAGTACTGGCCAAACATATGAAGTATTGTCTGTTGTCATGGCGTCTGCATCGTCCACACCTCATCCCTCCCTGTCCACCTCATCCTCTATGCACTACCTCTGGCGTCCCATAGCAACCAAGCTCTGATCGCCACGTCATCATGATGTGATTTGAACCATTTGAGTGTCAGTGTGTGTGTTTGTGAATGGCACTATAGATGAGTTCCTCTCCTTTCCTTCCTACCTCCTTTCCCTTCCTGCCTTCTCTCCTTTCCTTCCTGCCTCCTCTCCTTTCCTTCCTGCCCCCTCTCCTTTCCTTCCTGCCCCCTCTCCTTTTCTTCCTGCCCCCTCTCCTTTCCTTCCTGCCCCCTCTCCTTTCCTTCCTGCCTCCTCTCCTCTCCTTCCTGCCCCCTCTCCTTTCCTTCCTGCCTCCTTTCCTTCCTGCCTCCTTTCCTTCCTGCCTCCTTTCCTTCCTGCCCCCTCTCCTTTCCTTCCTGCCTCCTCTCCTTTCCTTCCTGCCCCCTCTCCTTTCCTTCCTGCCTCCTCTCATTTCCTTCCTGCCCCCTATCCTTTCCTTCCTGCCCCCTCTCCTTTCCTTCCTGCCCCCTCTCCTTTCCTTCCTGCCTCCTCTCCTTTCCTTCCTGCCTCCTCTCCTTTCCTTCCTGCCTCCTTTCCTTCCTGCCTCCTTTCCTTCCTGCCCCCTCTCCTTTCCTTCCTGCCCCCTCTCCTTTCCTTCCTGCCTCCTCTCCTTCCTGCCCCCTCTCCTTTCCTTCCTGCCTCCTCTCCTTTCCTTCCTGCCCCTTCTCCTTTCCTTCCTGCCTCCTCTCCTCTCCTTCCTGCCTCCTCTCCTTTCCTTCCTGCCTCCTCTCCTTTCCTTCCTGCCCCCTCTCCTTCTTCAGACAGTATTTCTATAGTTTTGCTGCCATGTGAATATAATCCTGGTTTGTTTGAACTTCCAGTTGTATTAGGGTTATAGCCTGAAGCCATAGGACACATCCTAGTACCCCCTGTGTATAGTCCTAGTACCCCCTGTGTATAGTCCTAGTACCCCCTGTGTATAGTCCTAGTACCCCCCCTGTGTAAAGTCCTAGTACCCCCTGTGTAAAGTCCTAGTACCCTGGTTGCGGAGACCTGTAGTAGAGAAGGTGCTGTGCTATAGCAGCCACACAAGTCCCATTGACAGCTCTGTGGTTAGGCTTTTTACACATCATCTCTGCAGACAAACATCAGGCTGTGACTTGGCTAAGTTGAGGGCATGAAAATGTGTATTGTCAGTCTTCCATCGTTCTTCACAGATCCAGTCCAAAGAGCTGGTTTCCCAGACACAGATGAATCCTGTAGTCTTGGAACCAAAAATAATCATTTCTCAAGCAACCATGATTTTTAAACCAGGAATAGATTGCCTCCCAAATGGAACCCTAATCCCTTTATAGTGCGCTACTTTTGACCAGGACTCTGGTCTAAAGTAGTGCACTATATAGAGAATAGGGTTCCGTTGTGGACATGTACCAGGTTTAATTTGTGCCTGGGAAATGAACCCTATATCAGTTAACGTATGTTCATCTGACATCAGACTAACTAGCTGTGCCAATGCCTTTAAGAACTGTGACCTCACTATGCATGACTTCACTATGAGAGATGAGCTTTAAGCACCCTATTCCCTACATAGTACACTCAAACGTAGTGCACTGCATAGGGAATTCGGTGCAGTTTTTGGATGCACACTAAGGCAGTCAAACCCAAGGGTTTTCTTTACCTTCCAGTTTGGGTCCAGAAATGTCCCGGTTCTGAAAGAACAGGACGTCAGTAAGTCACCAGCCTCCATCGCCGCTCGCTCACTCACTCAGCCAACCAACTAATCACACTCTCTCTGGTTCTCTCGGCTGTCATTGGCTGTCTGGCTTCAGTAAGGTGCTGGACATCCCTGTTTTGTTTTTTCCTTTTCCATCCTTCGACCTCTCTGATTGGCTTTCCTTCCTGAGGCGGGGTTTCTTCCGGCCAATCCAGGAGGCCCTGGGTTGCAAAATAATGTTTTTCCATGGAGGTAAAAGTGTCAGAAGACTATTTAAGTCCTTCTAACCCTGCCTGTCTGTTCTGTACTCTCAGAGTAAATGTTTAACACTTCACTCCAATAATAAGCACTACAGCATTGTTTGTTCTCGCCTGCATGCTGGCTCTAACATTCACTTTATAAATAATAACTACAGACACACATTGAGAAACAAAAGTATTTAGTCAGTGGAGAATGGCTACTGTTATTGTACTTTCTGGTTTCTATAGGGGTCACTATAATCTACCAAACAGAAGACTGAAGATAAATACCTTAGGGTGGGTGATGAGTTGGGATTAGGGGTTTGACCTAAGTGTCTTCCATGTGTGTTCTCTCCAGACTAAACATCTCTCTTCCTTGCTCCCTCTCTCCACAGTGACCGAGCCCTGGAGATTTACTTCAGACAACCCATCAATGATGACAGATCAGCCCCTATATTCTACTAGCATGGGGCCTTCACAGCACCCCTGTAGGTCTCTGGCCTCTCACCCTCCCCTGACAGCACCCCTGTAGATCCCTGGCCTCTCACCCTCCCCTCACAGCACCCCTGTAGGTCCCTGGCCTCTCACCCTCCCCTCACAGCACCCCTGTAGATCCCTGGCCTCTCACCCTCCCCTGACAGCACCCCTGTAGGTCCCTGGCCTCTCACCCTCCCCTCCCAGCACCCCTGTAGGTCCCTGGCCTCTCACCCTCCCCTCACAGCACCCCTGTAGGTCCCTGGCCTCTCACCCTCCCCTCACAGCACCCCTATAGGTCCCTGGCCTCTCACCCTCCCCTCACAGTACCCCTATAGGTCCCTGGGGCTCCCTGGCCTCCGATCCTCCTCTCACAACCCCCCTGTAGGCACCTGGGGGTCCTTGGCCCCACCACCTCCCCCTAACCAGCTTGTGTGTCCCTGGCCCCTCACCCTCCTCTTAAGACCCCTGTAGGTCTCTGGCCTCTAGTCACAATACTGATAATAATGAACATATATTTTTCATTTCTATGTTCCTGTAACTTAAATAATGTACAGCAAACTGTCTTAAGAGGTTGAAGGTAAATATTGAGAGGGAGGACAACGTGTGGTATGTATATAGGTTATATTACAGTAAATTGATAGTTACACTGGATGTAGATGTACAGTATAAGTACATTTGTAAATACTTTTTTCATTTAAAACTATTACTTGATATTTTAAACCAAGTCTGCCCAACGCTCTTTCTGAAGATCTACCATCCTGTAGGTTTTCATTCCAACCGTAATCAAACATACCTGATTCCACTAGTTAAGGTCTGGGGGACCTGCTAATAATTAGAATCAGGTGAGTGAGTGAAAAAGTACAGGCCGGTGGGTCTTCAGGAAGAGGGTTGGGCAGCCCTGCAGCAGGCCTATATGCTAGCCTGGAACTGCTGTCAACTAGGATGGGCGTTAGGGAGGCTACACCACTACAACTACACTTACACTGCCTTGCAAAAGTGTTCACACCCCTCGGATTTCCTCACATTTTGTTGGTACAAAGTGGGATAAAAAAAATGTAAAAAAAATTGTTGTCAACAATCTACACAAAATACTCAAGTCAAAGTGTTTTATTGATTTAATATGAATAGAGATTACATAACAACAATATCGTCGTTGCATAAGTATTGAGCTCCCTGAGTCAATACATGTGACTTAGGGGGCGATTACATCTGTGTCTTCCTGGGTAAGTCTTTTAAAGCTTTACACACCTGGACTGTGCAATATTGGCCCATTTATTATTTTTAAAGTTCTTCAAGCTCTGTCAGGATGTCTCGCTATTGATTTAAGCAGATTTATGTCAAACTGTAACTTGGCCACTCAGGAACATTCACTGTCTTCTTGGTAAAATACTCCAGTGTAGATTTGACCTTGTGTTGTAGGTTATTGTCCTGCTGAAAAGTGAATTCCTCTCCCAGTGACTGGTGTAAAGCAGACTGAAGACTCAAGGATTTTGCATGTGCATAGCTTCATCCCGTTTCTTTTTATCCTGGACAACTGCCCAGTATTTGCCGATGTCAAGCATACCCATAACATGATGCAGCCATCACCATGCTTAAAAATAAGGAGGCAGTTAGTTACTCCGTGTTGTTGGATTTGCCCCAAATGTAAGGCTTTGCAGTGTTTTTTTTAAGTATAACTTTGTGTGCCTTGTTGCATACAACATGCATGTTTTGGAATATTTTAATTCTGTATATTTGTGCTGTTCTTTTCAATCTGCCATTGTAAGTCATTATTGTGGAGTCTCTACAATGTTGTTGGGCCAACCTCAGTTTTCTCCCATCACAGCTTTTTTTAAATTCTGCTCCGGTGCCAACTTGTGTTATTTGTTAAGCCAAACTAATTTAGGCCTGAACAAAGGGGCTATGTTTTAGTTATCTACTTTAATTCATTTTCAAAATAATCTTCCACTTTGACATTGGTGTATTTTGAGTCGATCGTTGACCCCCAAAAATACAATTTTAATCCCACTTTGTAACACAAAATGTGAAGAAATCCAAGGGGTGTGAATACTTTTGCAAGGCACCGTAGATAGTCCATGTCTTCTTGCAGATTAAAAGGTGTCTGTTTGTTACACCAATCCATTTGTACAAATCATGTTTTTCTATAATAGACCTCAGTATTCTTTGATGAAAACACTGTACATTTGACATTGAACATCCTATAGATAGACTACTAACTTACAGTATGAGCATTGAATGAAGGCTTGCAGAAACCCGGTCAGATATGCATATCACCAACTCTTTCTTGTTTAGTCCATACCAATCTTCTTTGCAGTGAAAGGAGGTACCTTATAGCAATGTGTCCTCCAGCTAAGGCAGGGGTCGTTTAGCAGCTCATGGAAATGCATAGTGATGTACAATGAATGTGATCAAACACAACTGCAAACATTAGCTAATGCTTCTGTACCGGCCATAGACCACCATAAATAACACCATATTGTCTAGGAGTCGTAAAACAGTATGCCCAGTAACATGGGGACTGTGCCTTCTGTCTGCCTGTCGTTTCCTATGCAGCTTCAGGTTAAACCATCATCCTAAAACACTGCTATAAGCAAAGGGCACATGTATCACTTTTATCTGGCTATTGTTTGTTATATTGTTCTTCAGAATGTCACAAATGTTGTTTTCTTTGATTTAGACTTTTCGAAAATGTTTGATCAGTCTGCTAAGTAATTCTACTGTAAACAAAATGTTATTGTTAATGTCTGCTAAGTAATTCTATTGTAAACAAAATGTTATTGTTGCTTGAATATGTTAAACTACTACTGTACTACTACATACTCTAATGGTAGAATACAAATGGAGAAATGCTATGAATTCCCTTCTACATTTTTTTTCTTTTTAAAGTGAGTATTATAACTTTATAATAAGATGTTAGCTAGCTACAGTAGAAATAATAGCTGATATGATTTGACGTTCAGATCTAGTTTCCCCACCTCAGAATAACAGAATAACAAATTACAAAGAATGTTATTGTCATAGTGTGATCATGCTGACTCAGTATTATACACTGTAGGCCTTTCTGAAACCACACCCTGTTCCCTTTAGTGCACTACTATTGGTCAGAGACAATCTGGGCACTACGTAGGTAATAGGATGCCATTTTGGACACTTATTGATTGTCTTCAATAGGGGTCAGAGAATGGACAGTAGTCACGCTGGTTAGTGTGGAGGTATGAGAGAGAGAAACTGATATGAGTGTAAGAATCAGAGTCTCAATAGATACCACTGGTTGGATTCAACTTTAGACGACTGTTTGAGAACAGGTAAACCACTGGCTAGGCACACCAGAAGGGTTTCAAATAAATTTTATACGGTTTTATAATATTTTCTCACTCTGTTCCTGTATCTGTATATCTGTACAAAAATGACCTTTGTACACATTCATGACCTTGTATGAAATAAAACAATTGGACACAAGAAGTGTGTGCTAACTACTGCTATTCATGTCAGAAACAAAGGATGATGACCTGGGTTGTGTTCAGTAGAGCATACCATGATCGAATGATGACCTGGGTTGTGTTCAGTAGAGCACACCATGATGACCTGGGTTGAGTTCAGTAGAGCATACCATGATGACCTGGGTTGTGTTCAGTAGAGCACACCATGATGACCTGGGTTGTGTTCAGTAGAGCACACCATGATGACCTGGGTTGTGTTCAGTAGAGCATACCATGATGACCTGGGTTGTGTTCAGTAGAGCACACCATGATGACCTGGGTTGTGTTCAGTAGAGCACACCATGATGACCTGGGTTGTGTTCAGTAGAGCATACCATGATGACCTGGGTTGTGTTCAGTAGAGCACACCATGATGACCTGGGTTGTGTTCAGTAGAGCACACCATGATGACCTGGGTTGTGTTCAGTAGAGCATACCATGATGACCTGGGTTGTGTTCAGTAGAGCATACCATGATGACCTGGGTTGTGTTCAGTAGAGCACACCATGATGACCTGGGTTGTGTTCAGTAGAGCACACCATGATGACCTGGGTTGTGTTCAGTAGAGCATACCATGATGACCTGGGTTGTGTTCAGTAGAGCATACCATGATGACCTGGGTTGTGTTCAGTAGAGCACACCATGATGACCTGGGTTGTGTTCAGTAGAGCATACCATGATGACCTGGGTTGTGTTCAGTAGAGCACACCATGATGACCTGGGTTGTGTTCAGTAGAGCACACCATGATGACCTGGGTTGTGTTCAGTAGAGCATACCATGATGACCTGGGTTGTGTTCAGTAGAGCATACCATGATGACCTGGGTTGTGTTCAGTAGAGCACACCATGATGACCTGGGTTGTGTTCAGTAGAGCATACCATGATGACCTGGGTTGTGTTCAGTAGAGCACACCATGATGACCTGGGTTGTGTTCAGTAGAGCACACCATGATGACCTGGGTTGTGTTCAGTAGAGCACACCATGATGACCTGGGTTGTGTTCAGTAGAGCACACCATGATGACCTGGGTTGTGTTCAGTAGAGCACACCATGATGACCTGGGTTGTGTTCAGTAGAGCACACCATGATGACCTGGGTTGTGTTCAGTAGAGCACACCATGATGACCTGGGTTGTGTTCAGTAGAGCACACCATGATGACCTGGGTTGTGTTCAGTAGAGCACACCATGATGACCTGGGTTGTGTTCAGTAGAGCATACCATGATGACCTGGGTTGTGTTCAGTAGAGCACACCATGATGACCTGGGTTGTGTTCAGTAGAGCACACCATGATGACCTGGGTTGTGTTCAGTAGAGCATACCATGATGACCTGGGTTGTGTTCAGTAGAGCACACCATGATGACCTGGGTTGTGTTCAGTAGAGCACACCATGATGACCTGGGTTGTGTTCAGTAGAGCACACCATGATGACCTGGGTTGTGTTCAGTAGAGCACACCATGATGACCTGGGTTGTGTTCAGTAGAGCACACCATGATGACCTGGGTTGTGTTCAGTAGAGCATACCATGATGACCTGGGTTGTGTTCAGTAGAGCACACCATGATGACCTGGGTTGTGTTCAGTAGAGCATACCATGATGACCTGGGTTGTGTTCAGTAGAGCACACCATGATGACCTGGGTTGTGTTCAGTAGAGCATACCATGATGACCTGGGTTGTGTTCAGTAGAGCACACCATGATGACCTGGGTTGTGTTCAGTAGAGCACACCATGACCTGGGTTGTGTTCAGTAGAGCACACCATGATGACCTGGGTTGTGTTCAGTAGAGCATACCATGATGACCTGGGTTGTGTTCAGTAGAGCACACCATGATGACCTGGGTTGTGTTCAGTAGAGCACACCATGATGACCTGGGTTGTGTTCAGTAGAGCATACCATGATGACCTGGGTTGTGTTCAGTAGAGCACACCATGATGACCTGGGTTGTGTTCAGTAGAGCACACCATGATGACCTGGGTTGTGTTCAGTAGGCACACCATGATGACCTGGGTTGTGTTCAGTAGAGCACACCATGATGACCTGGGTTGTGTTCAGTAGAGCACACCGGTAAAGTAGAAAGAAAAAAAACTGCAACAGAATGAAATTGGGTGCTGCCTGACTTGTGAGCTGAAAGAGACTGTTGCATGGAGGCATTATACATCCTCCCCCTTGAACATGTAACAGACAAAAAAGTTAAGTTGATAGAGCGAAGAGAAGTGGACTTATTTCAGATACCATATTGCTTAGCTTTCCTCAAAATGTACACACACACACAGTTGAAGTCAGAAGTTTACATAAACCTTAAACTGAGTTGAAATGTGTTTGTTTTTCACAATTCCTGACATTTAATCCAGGTAAAAATTACTTGTCAGTTAGGATCACCACTTTACTTTAATGTGAAATGTCAGAATGATTTATTTCAGCTTTTCGAGAGTCCAGGTAGTTTTATTGTCTGATTGTCTGTAGCCTATAAAATACCAGACTGATTATCGCTGCGCTAGATTTGTGTCGGTTGACAATTAGTGGAGGGTGGTATGTGCATTAACATTAGGATAGTAACACATTAAAACATTGGTTTAGGTGTTATTATATGATCAGTTGAAGTCATTGCGTTATTCATAAATGATTACTCACCTGATAATGTAACATACTACATTAAATGGAAAATTATTACTATAATAATTCAATATTTTGTCATTAACAATCAAGTCATTAACCGTTGTTACAAGATAGCATACATAGTTCTTGCCTTGATCTCATGGATATTATTACTCAATGTATAATTGATTCATTTTAGGAACAAATCCATTTAGATATTATTAAAGTTCTTGTTTAGAAGATAATGGCTAGAATTTATTGATCAATTGAATTCATGAGTTATTTTAATTGAAACTTTATTTAACTAGGCAAGTCAGTTAAGAACAAATTCTTATTTAGAATGACAGCCTACCGGGGAACAGTTGGTTAACTGCCTTGTTCAGGGGCAGATTTTTACCTTGTCAGTTTGGGAATCGATCCAGCAACCTTCCGGTTACTCGCCCAACGCTCTAACCACTAGGCTAACTGCCGTCCAATATACACCTTTTGTTGAAACATTCTAATAATAAGTGTCATAAGTACATGAAAGAAGATACAATTATCAACACCCCCCCCCAACACACAGGTTCACTATGACATTATCTATGACAACATTTATCCATTTAGATCAATATCATTTAGATATTACATAGACACAGGGAAGACCTGATCCTAGATCAGAGCTGCATATTATGCTGCACAGAGGTTACCATGGTGATCAGACTAAAGCAACTGTTTAAGAATGGGAGATGGATATGACTGTTCACTAGATGTTTTCTATTGATCCTTTATTTAATGATCTGGAAATGTTGTTGGATAGGAGGGAGATGAAATATGGCAAATTTGAGCTTTCTGGTGTTTTTTCATTTGCCCTAAACGAGCAAAGCTCTCTCCACATAGACAGACATAGGGTTTCTCTCCAGTGTGTGTTCGCTGGTGTGAAATTAGGGTCCCTGACTCAGCAAAGCTCTTTCCACACTGATCACAGCTATAAGGCTTCTCTCCAGTGTGTGTTCGCTGGTGTGTATTCAGGGTCCCTGACTCAGCAAAGATCTTTCCACAATGATCACAGCTATAAGGCTTTTCTCCAGTGTGTGTACGCTGGTGTGCAGTCAGGGTGGAAGCTAAAGCAAAGCTCTTTCCACACTGATCACAGCTATAAGGCTTTTCTCCAGTGTGTGTTCGATGGTGTATAGTCAGGGTGGAAACTCGAGCAAAGCTCTTTCCACACTGATCACAGCTATATGGCTTCTCTCCAGTGTGTATGCGCTGGTGTTTATTCAGGGTGGAAGCTAAAGCAAAGCACTTTCCACACTGATCACAGCTATAAGGCCTCTCTCCTGTGTGTATGCGCTGGTGTATAGTTAGTTTATCTGATACAGCAAAGCTCTTCCCACACAGATTACAGTTATAAGGCTTCTCTCCAGTGTGTATGCGCTGGTGTCTAATCAGGGTGGAAGCTACAGCAAAGCTCTTCCCACACTGATCACAGCTATAAGGTTTCTCTCCTGTGTGTACACGCTGGTGTATGGTTAGGGCTCCTGCATTAACAAAGTTTTTCCCACAATCAAGGCAGGGGTAAGGCTTCTCCCCTTCATAAATTCTCAGATGATATTTAAAGGTGTTATATGCAGCAAAACTCTTCCCACAATGATCACAGCTGTAAGGCTTTTCTCCTGTGTGTGTTCGCTGGTGTGTAGTCAGGTTGGAAGCTCGAGCAAAGAACTTCCCACACTGACCACAGCTGTAAGGCTTCTCTCCGGTGTGAATACGCAGGTGAATTATGAAGGACCTCCATGTAGTGAAACTCTTCCCACAGTCAGAGCAGCTGTGGTGAGATTTCTTCCCTGTACGTCTGTGCTGGTGTTTGAGGTGTTCTGATTGGGAGACACTCTTCTCTGCCTCGTCAGCAACATGTTGTTGTAGAAGCTCCCCAGATGATAAGTCCCTCCCACTGAGAGAGCGACGGTTAGGAGAGTCCCCTGTGAAACAGAAATTGAATAACTAGGTTTTGGAAATATGAGTCCATAAACAAATATCAAACAATATATTACTCTGGACAGTTTATTATGTACACTTCCCAGTTCATGAAAATAGGTCACTCCTACAGACATTGAGTCACGTGGCTATGGCTTGCTATATAAAGCAGACAGACAGGCAGAGGCATTAAGTTCCTGTTTGATTGAACATCAGAATGGGCAAAACAAGTGACCTAAGCGAGGTATGATCGGCGGTGCCAGGCGCGCCGGATCCAGAATCTCAGAAACAGCCGCCCTCCTGGACTTTTCACACACGACAGTGTCCAGAGTTTACCAAGAATGGTGCGACAAACAAAAAACATCCAGTCAGCGGCAGTCCTGTTGGGGAAAACAGCTCATTGATGAGAGAGGTCGAAGGAGAATTGCAAAAATCGTGCAAGCTAACAGGCGGGCCACAAATAGACAAATAACGGTGCAGTACAACCGTGGTGTGCAGTGTGGCATCTTGGAACGAAAAACTCGCAGATCCTCGTCACTAATGGGCTATTTCAGCAGACGACTACACTGTTTCACTTCTATCGGCTAAAAACAAGAAGAAGCTGCAATAAGCTGCAACCAGTAAGAACGCAATAACCAGCACTGGACAATTAAGGAGTGGAAAGAAATCAAGGTTCCTTTTGCTTCATGCTGATAGAAGAGTCAGAATTTGGCATAAGTAGCATGAGTTCATGGACCCATCTGCCTGGTGTCAACGGTACAGGGTGGTGTACTGATGTGGGGGATGTTTTCCTGGCACACGTTTAGGTCCCTTGATACCAACTCAGCACCACAGTCAATCTGAACATTGTTGCTGACCAAACCCAATAGAGTAACTTTGGGATGAGATGGAGCGGGCTGTTGGCAGCATGAATATGCAACTGTGTGATGCCATCGCGTCAGCATGGACCAACATCATCCCTGTGGTACGTTTCCGACACGTTGGAGAATCCACACGCCGGACTATTCAGGCTGTTTTGGAGGAAAAGGGGGGTCTGTTCCGGAACCAAACGGGTGTACCTAACATACTGGCCACTGAGTGTATATTGTTTATCAATCAATTAATAGAATTTGCAGAATGAGATTGTAGTATAATTCACACACCCACCATTGTTCTTACTTGATGAAATCAGATCTCCATCTCCCTCCTCGGGTCCTTCTCCTACAGCTCCACTCTGCCCTGGTGTTTTCCTGCAGTCGACCAGCCGCACAGACACCCTCTTCAGACCCAGCAGTAAGAAGCTACCAGGAGAGTTGTGACCAGGGGACTCTGGCAGGGTGGAGGGGGACGGACTAGCTCTGTCCTGGTGACCACAGGAAGTATTGTACATAGAATATCATTAGACCAAACATTTGATTACTTTAGTCTAAATCTCTGATTGATTGGTGCATCCTTATAATACCTCCTTTCTCCTGAAGTGTGTAAAGTTCACTACTTTCCACAAAAGTACAGTTTTTTTCCAAATAACTTTGGCACATTTTTCAAATGGAAGATGTTTATTTTTTCACTCTTAAAACAAATGTCAAAACTGATGACTCTTAATGCCCCGGCTTATGTTCAGAACCTATGAGAATAATTGGAGTTCACCCCTGAGATAATATTGATTGATGCAAGATGGTGCAGACAGAGATGGTCACCTCGCTTCGAGTCCTTAGGAAACTATGCATGTTTTTTAAAATGTATTTCTTACATTGTTACCCACAAGAAATCTTAAGTCGTATTACATACAGCTGGGAATAACTATTGGATATAAGAGCGACGTCAACTTACCAACATTACGACCAGGAATACGACTTTCCCGAAGCGGATCCTTAGTTCGGACCACCACCCGGGACAGTGGATCTAATCCCAGAAGCCGACCCAAAACAATGTTGCCGCAGAACAGGCAGACTGAGCGGCCTCCTGGTCAGGCGCCGTAGGCGTGCACTTTGCCCACCGTTTCCGAGTATACTACTCGTCAATGTCCAGTTGCCTTCCAGAGGGACATCAGAGATGGTAACATTCTGTTTCAAGGAAACATAGTTCTCTTGGGATATGTTGTCAGAGTCGGTTCAGCCACCGGGCTTCTTCATGCGCCGCACCGACAGAGATAAACACCTCTCTGGGAAGAGAAGGGCAGGTGTATGCTCCATGATTAACGAATCATGGTGTAATCATAACAACATACAGGAACTCAAGTCCTTCTGCTCACCCAACATTGAATTCCTTACAATCAAATGCCGGCCAAATTATCACCCAAGAGAATTCTCAACAGTTATCGTCACAGCTGTGTATATACCCCATCAAGCAGACGACGGCCCTCAAGGAACTTCACTGGACACCATCTATTCTGGGGCTGCATTTATTGTAGCTGGGGATTTTAGCAAATAAAATTTGAGAACAAGGCTACCTAAATTCTATCAGCCTATTGATTGCAGCACTGGCAATACACTCAACCCCTGCTACTCTAACTTCCACAATGCATACAAGCTAGCTATTTGTGTAGGTAGCTATCAAGTAAACCCAATTTGGCAAATCTGACCACAACTCCATCTTGCTCCTACAGTCTTATAGGCAGAAACTCAAACAGGATGTACCTGTGACTAGAACCATTCAATGCATGTCTGTCCAATCAGAATTCACGCTTAAAGATTGTTTTGATCACGCGGATTCGGAAATGTTCCAGGCGGCCTCAGAACAACATCAATCTATACGCTGACTCGGTGAGTGAGTTTATAAGGAAGTGCATTGAAGATGTTGTACCCACTGTGACTTAAAACCTACCCTAACCAGAAACCGTGGATGGATGGCAGCATTTGGGCAAAACTGAAAGCGCGAACCACCGCATTTAACCACTGGGAATATGGCCGAATACAAACAGTGTAGTTATTCCCTCCGCAAGGCAATCAAACAAGCGAAATGTCGGTATAGAGACAAAGTGGAGTCGCAATTCAACGACTCAGACACGAGACGTATGTGGCAGGGTCTACAGGCAATTACGGACTACAAAAAGAAAAACAGCTATGTCACAGACACCGACGTCTCGCTTCCAGACAAACTAAACACCTTCTTTGCCCGCTTTGAGGATAATACCGCGCCACAGTCGCGACCCGCTAACAAGGACTGCCCCCCCCCCCTCAGTGGCTGGCGTGAGTAAGACATTTAAACGTGTTAACCCTCGCAAGGCTGCTGGCCCAGACGGCATCCCTAGCCGCGTCCTGGTGTGTTTACGGACATATTCAATCGCTCCCTATCCCAGTCTGCTGTCCCCACATGCTTCAAGATGGCCACCATTGTTCCTGTACCGAAGAAGGCAAAGATAACTGAACTAAATGACTACTGCCCGTAGCACTCACTTCTGTCATCATGAAGTGCTTTGAGAGACTAGACAAGGATCATATCACCTCCATGTTACCTGCCACTCTAGACCCACTTCATACCGCCCCAACTGGTCCACAGACGATGCAATCACCATCACACTGCCCTACTGTTGATTTGCACAGATTTTGATTAAAAGGAGCATAATAGAATCTATTCTGGATGCTTGAAACTGGTTTGTCCTGATGTTAGCAAGCAAGCATTTGCTCACTGCAGTGGACAACATGCTCTTTCCATTTGTATTGTTTTCTCAGCTACAGTTTGACTTGTGTCCTGTCTGACAGTGAAATATGGCTAGATCTTACCGTAGCTTGGACTACAGAGTAGCTAGCTAGTGTTGCAAAAGCCAAATTGCATTGCAAGGTAGTATTTTGACACTTTCCACATAGTTTGATGTTGGTTTTGAACTGATGTAGTTAGCCATCTATGTTTTGTGGAAATATTTAGCACTGGCTATCGTTAGTGAACTAGCTATCGTTAGTGAACTAGCTATCGTTAGTGAACTAGCTATCGTTAGTGAACTAGCTATCGTTAGTGAACTAGCTATCGTTATCTACCTTCTGTGTTGAGGTTATGTTGTTGTCTAGCTCTAGCTAGCTAATGGCTGAAGTTATTTGTGTAACAAATCTTCCATAAACAAATATAGCTAGCTACATTTCTTTGCCTGTTAATTTGCTAGCTTTCAGCTGACTGGTGTTAGCTAGCTATTTACAGAGGCTGGACTTAGGACAAGCAAGCTAGCATTAGCTAATAGCAGCTCTATTGTTGCAGAGCAACATAGTTGCTGACCACCATCATGCGTTTCCACCTCCTCCTCGTTCTCATATATTCCTTTCTTGAGCGTGCAGAGGCGTTGTCAACAGTTTAGTGAAATATGTTTCATTGTGAGATCATGTTACTATCGATGTTCCCCAACAGATTTCACTTGGTTTCCCAAATTAAGCACTGTGTAGCTGCAGGAACAGGGCTGGAGAGCCAATGGGCATACAGAGTTTGGGTGGAATATCACCTGTCGTGCAGCGAGAGCATGCTCCTCAAACAGTGGTTGATGTGTGGAGTGAAATGTGTTTTTATATGTATTTCTCAGCTGCTCATATTAAGCACATGCTCTGCAAAAAAATAAAGAAAGTAGCCTACCTGGTCGGTGTGCTGCCACCATTTGCTGTTCAAGTGCGTAAGGATGACATGTCTGTTTCCCCCTGTTCCCTTTCCTGCCCATTTGATAATGGGCCATTCTAAATCAGAACAAGATTAAATTGAGAATAGTCTGATGGGTGAAAATCTGACCACTTGATGTGAGAACAGCTGTGCAGCCTGAGGCAAGGAACAGAGCACAAGCTTCTTTCTTCTTTTTGTAACTGCCTGAAACCATCAACAGGCTACAGTCACATTGTGCAGCCCATAAATGTTTTGATTTCAAATACATTCTAGAAGGTTTATCAATTCAGTTCAATTTGCTTTATTGGCATGACGTAACAATGTACATATTGCCAAAGCCTATTTTGGATATTTACAATATAAAAAATGAGAATCAAAATGGTCAACAGGACAACAGTAACAACAATAACCAAGGGTCAAAATAACCATATATTCAACAATAACAATAAGCATGCAGTAGAGGACATGTGTAGGTTGACTGGTCTGTCAGACACTGTCCGTCAACTTATGGCAGGGAGCAATGTAGTGCGCTGCCAACCCACAGCTCTCTGTGTCCTCTCCCAACAGGACGGGTAGCCTACTCTCATCAGAGGGGTCTTTAAAGCCTTGAATAAGGGTTTCAAATTTGGGGAAATGACGCACTAATTGTTTTATATTTTTGACATTTTGTCAGGAAATGCAGCTCCGTCTCAGGTTCTGCTGTTGTGCAGTGGTTGCACAGCCTTTCCTCTACAGGGAGCCGTGTTTTCCTGTGTCTACCCTTCTCAATGGCAAGGCTCACTGAGCCTGTACTTTGTCAAGGTTTTGATCAGTAACTATGGTCAAATATTTAGCCACGGTGTACTGTCGATTTAGGGCCAGATAGCACTGCATTTTGTTTTGTGTTTGTGCTTGTTTTTCCCAATAAGCAATGTAGTTCTGTTTTGACTGTGTTTGTAATTTGGTTTATTCTGATTGATTGGA